>NW_021759662.1:0-937 GCF_005508785.2 Acyrthosiphon pisum
AGTGCTTTATTCAACAGGATCAACGACAGTTTATTCAGTAGATTGCATAGGTGTGTGCACCCACCTATACAATCTACCGTAAACATCTTCAAAGCCTGATGAAATTAGTAGGTGAATATGGGCGCCACACATTCTCCCACCAGTTTCAATCCGACAAAGAACACATTTAAATCAAACGCGTTAACCCATTGAGCTACAACACTTGGGCATGTATAATAAGTATTTAAACACTATTTAAATAATTCGATAAAAAAAACATCATAATATAAATTATACATATATATAATGATAAGATATTCAATACCGGATGTTAAAAAATAATCAGTCTAACGTTGATATATATATATTATTATTATTATTATTATTAATATTATACAACACTGTATAGGTACTATAATATATAAATATATAAATATTATATAATACTTCGTAAGTATTATATGTTTAAAAAATAATAATTATTATTTATATTTTTTAAAATTCTTAACATGATCATCATCACTATCATTATCAGTCTAGCTACATATTATTATTATTCGAATCATTTAATTCCTCTTTTATTAATTTACGTAGTTTGTTTAGTGAAATTAAAATTTCATTATAATATCTGCTTTTAATAAAACTTAAAATATTTTCGAAACAACTATTATGAATAAATTTTAGTTTATTGTTATATCTATATATTAAAATATTTTCGAAACAACTTTCTATTTATGATATCATTTGATATCATTTCATTTCTATCATTAAATATATGTCTTAGGATATTACGTTGTTGTTCAATCAATTTTAAAAGTGATTCCAATTTTTCATTTACCATTTCATTTCTATCATTAAATATATGTCTTAGGATATTACGTTGTTGTTCAATCAATTTTAAAAGTGATTCCAATTTTTCATTTACCATTTTCTTTTTATTTATTATAAAAAATAAAAA
>NW_021759663.1:0-804 GCF_005508785.2 Acyrthosiphon pisum
AACTGTGCTTATGTATTTTTTAGATTTTTTGGTAACAGAATTAACTACTTACGTGGAATCTTGTTTTAAATTTTCAAGCCTTAGATATAAAAGTTGAACATTTTATAAATGTTTAACTATAAAATAATTATTCAATTTTAAATTTGATAAATTTTGTCAAAATTCGATCATTAAATTCTTATAAAAAAAAAAAAATTGTGCCTATGTATTTTTGATATTTTTCAACTGCTATTGTAACATTCTAGCGAAACCTCAGCCGAGTACTGTTGCTTTCGTTAACCGTTGACGGACGGTACAGAACGCGTCCCCAGGTTGCGGATAGGGGAACGCCCGGTTCCCTCTGCTTCGGCAGAGTCGGGTAGCCTGTGAATAACTAATAACAGGCCGTGGACAGCTTCGATCAAATGATCCGTGGTCCGGACGGGATGCCCCTCGTCCGGGGTAGGGTGACTGTCAGGTCCACCGTGCCTGGCAGTGGTGCTCTTAGCACGCGCTGAAAGCACGGACGTCGGGGCTTGCCCCGTCCAGTTGCCGAGCGTCTCAGTGTTAGTCAGTCCAGTACATGTCTCCGGGGCACAGCGGTGAGTGACTCTGGTCTGCCTCTGATGGCTCGTCTCCTTACGAGTCCCTAAGTCGGTAGGCGAGCTCGGTCGCCGCACAATGTCCCACCTTTAGATTGAAAGGCAGAACTGACATTAGTTTGGGCTGGGCGTCAACGACTCGGCAGGCACCGGGTCGGGGCGTCTGGCCAGACTGACCCAAGGATACGGGTCCTTGCTGATGATGGTTCGAAAGGGTGTGGCC
>NW_021759664.1:0-981 GCF_005508785.2 Acyrthosiphon pisum
ATGTGACGAAGTATATTTGACACCCACAGTAGATCGACTTCTCAGTTTTTTGGTTTTGGCCAGTTAAGGTTATCCAATTTCGAAATTTTAACCAACGTGCAACGTAGGTATACTTACTGTAATTGTTTTTTGTCGTTACACGGCAGCCTATAGATTGTTGATTTATCGTCGTAATCATGTTCACGATTATTATTACTAAATATAGCGTCGTAAAAAATCTCAGTTGGTACATTCGTCCTATGGTAGGACTCCTACCGCCTCCCACTCCTGGCGTAAATGTACATGCAGTCCCTTTTTCTGTTTTTATATTAACTATATTTATGTATTATATTCCTACATCATACCTATTTATTAATATTTTATGTAGCTGCAAGAAAAATGAAAAGGAAACCACGACGACCAAAGTTTGGGGGCGATTAGCAGAATACGAACGATTGGATCAACAACGACACATGAGTGAAACGACGACGGACAATGTTCAGGGACAATTAGAAAAATGGAAAATACAACAGAAAGTATTGGAAATGGAATCTACTAGACTCAACACCATTTTGGATATACTCAACAGTCACTAATAGGACTTGGTCTTGCAGGTCCGAGAAGGCATTGCTACCATAGATACAGCGAATATAAGTCTTATCCATTTGTCATAGTAATGTATTACAGTAGGCAAAAATGTCCTAATATTATTATTATAACAATACAGTTATAAACGTATCCTGTACGATGCTGCATAGTGCGTATACTGCGTATACTGTTCCTATAGTGTATTTTATTAAAACATTCTATTTAATATATTATTATAAGTATTACTAATAAAGAAGTTCATACCTATTACCTATATAATTATATAGTCTATATTCTATAATCTATATTATATTCAGAATTAGAACGTACCTCGACGGCGACAAGTTTTCGTCCGCGACGGTTAGACTCTTCTCCTATCGAGTCGACGCTCGAGTCCAGTGCTTTGGGAAAAAA
>NW_021759665.1:0-3488 GCF_005508785.2 Acyrthosiphon pisum
AATGAAGTCCAAATAAAAGCTTCTTGTTTGTACTTATAAATTGATCGGTCATTGTAATTCGATTATTAGCTTCTGAATAACGTTTCTGTACAACTAAATTAATTTGTTTGTACATTTTGACAGCATCATAAAGCTTTTCGTGGAGTTAACTGTGATGTTTTGTTCATATTAGTCTCTCTCGACACACATTTAGTTGAGCTTCAGTATTTGAACTGTTCTGGGCACAATGTTGAAACACTTTTACTTACACTTTAAAAAAAAGGTAAATAAAATGAAATAGGATGTTTTAACCAGGGATCGAAACTGGTTTGACCAGTTTTCCAAAAAAAAAATATTGTGATTTTAATGAATTTATTAAAATTTGAACTCAAAATGCTTTTAAAAATAAATAGTTATAATAACAAGTCAAAAATATTGAAGATATTTTAACGACTTGTTATTATAACAACTTATGAAGAACTTTGTACTTACTACATTTTCAAGCTATAAAAAATTGAAAACATTGAAAATTAAAAATGTCTACAAATTGTTCAAATAGAATCAAAATATTTTTTTTAAATTTTACCATATATTGAGAAAGTTAATATAAATAGGCTTATAGTGAAAATTTCAAGTATCTAAATATATATTTATGCTATATACTATATAGTATATATATATAGGTTGAGTGTTTTGAGTTAACTTAAAAAATTATTGTGAATTTACGCTCAACTCTTTATTTTTATTACACGCTAGATAGTAAAATCCTATAAGGAGCCTTGTATTAAATGTTCAAAATTTTCAAAGAGCGAAAAATTTTAGTTAAGAAAAAAATGTATTATGTATATAAATAACTTATAATTGTATGATGAATAGAAATTGCTGATAAGTGATAACATTAGATAAATTAATCACGTACCTACAGTTATAATTTTTTGAGCTACACTTAAAAAACAAATGGATTTTTTCCAAGAAAAGGTTTTGCGTAAAATTTTCCTTAATTTTGTATTCTGAGTGGATTGTTTAATGTATTGATTTTCCACAAATGTGTTTTATATTGTATTTATATACACGATTAGTAGTTTAAATAATACTTCGATTTTCAACTTCAAAATATTTTTTGATGCGAATCTTTTTGTTACTTTACTTGAGAGGTCAAAATGGAATAGGTATTCCCTGGAGCTTTCAAAAGCTTAGGTAAAAAAAAAAAAACTGAAAAAACGATTTTTGACAAAATTGACTTAGTTTTTTTGGTTTAACTAAAATACTAACAACCGCAGATACTTTAAATAATCATGAAATGTTTATATTACCATTTTCTAATCATGATATTCAATTTTAAAAATATTTTGACTTTTCTTGAACCAAATTAAAATGCATAAGAAAATTTTGATTTTGATTACTTTTTTTTTAGTTACTGTTAAATATAAAACTGTTCTCTCCGTCAAAACACAAAAAGTTGATCGTAAATCGTCAATATTTTTTTATGAGTGTCTGAAGTAAGAATTTTGACAAAATTTGTCAGTCATGAAAACTTGCAAATTATTTTCAGTTAAAAATTCAAACAAATTTTAGATTCTGAGCGGAGCGATGACTACAATGCTGTGTTTTTTAATTTTTTTTTGTGTCTCTGTCTTTACCGTTTGGGGCAGTACAACTGCTTCGATTTTCCTCAACAGTATCTTGTACCTTGGGAAGGTAAATCTATTTGGTACATTCAGGAGGTAAAATTTAAAACTCCCAATAGTTTTCAAAAGCACCGGGAATAGCAAAATAAGAATGAAGGAAAAACAAGAATTTTTACGTACAATTGGTTTTCAACAAAATCAATTTTGTTTTTTGGTGTAACTCTAAAACAAATTACTGTATATAAATGAAAATTTCACTGAAAGTTTATAATAGTATTTTGTATAAACTACACAATTTAATGTGTAGTCAATATTTTGACTTGTTTTGAGCTGTTTACGGACATATTAAGTTTTTTATATTTATATCTAAAATTTGAAAATTTAATACAAGATTCTTCATAAAGGTTCTACCTTCTAACAAAAAATAATATATACCCGAAAGACAAACTAATTTTGTATGAGCTATTGAATTATAAATTTTAAGTGCTATTTAAGTATAATTTTAGACGGAATTAGATATTTAAATGAAGAATTACGTTTTAGTTATTTTGTTGAAATTTAAAAATATTATTATAATATTGGCTGACCGGCAGATCGTCTCCATACACAGAATTAATTTTGGTATACACTATACAATATTATATCATTGAATTCAGGCGCTAGAAATGAAAAGGGTGGGTGGCTACAAAAATTTTACGATTATCAATCACTCCTAAATGTCAATAAGCAATATAATATAATGTTTTAATTATAATAATGCTCCTCTATAACCTATCTTTATTTTATCTAATAAACTGAAAATTAAGGTAAAATTTGAAATATTTTAAGTACTAGCTAAGGCCTTTGGGTGTGAGGGATTCAGACTATCCGCAATCAGCAACTAATTTAATTCAAATTTAACTCCTTCCATTACAGTGACCCACTTTTTTCCCTAACGCATTCCCTAAAACTACCGTGAACTTAAATTTTGATCTATCGAATGCACCAACAAGATTCATTTTTCCACCACTAAATTGCATTGAGTAATAGAAAGCAAAAGCTAAATATTTCATCATTTCCAAATTATTTTCTTTCAATTTATTTATCTGAATAATCAATAAATCTAAAATCAATTAAAATGTATCTCTAAATGATTAATCTGCTGTTGACCGTGGAATTAGACTAGACTGATAGCATGTTTCCAAAATTATTATACTACTTGGTAGGTACACCACGATCCAAAAATTGGTCGGGCGGCCGCTGAAGTAATATACTATATTAATATGATAAATCATATTTCTTAATGTTATAAAGAAAATAACTTTAAAAAATGATTCCGTATAAGTATTGATATAATGAACAATATCATCTTATAATAATCTTTATTGCAACAATAGATATAATATACAATATTTACAAAAATTAGAGTTAGATATTGCAGCAGTAAAGCTTGTGCCGGGGGCATGGTTCTTATTATTTAAAGTGAATAATTATAAATGTTGAATAATAATTAATTTAAAAACAAAACAAACAAATTAAAATAAAAGTTTAACATTTTAAACTTAACAAGGTTAAATAAAAGATAGAATATTCTTTACGACAATCAACAATATTTATTTATAACTCAATAAGAAAATAAATTGAAATGGATTGATGTGTTTTCGTATACATTTTTACCCCTTTCAGTTGACAAAACATATATTATATAGTCTCGTCGACAACATCATTGAAGTACAGGAAAATAAAGAATACAACGGTTGTACCTACCTCTTTGTCGTCCCAGGTGAAGCGGAAATCGGCGTAGAATTCACGCGTGTAAGATTAACAACAGCTACTGTTATATCCATCGCGTGTGTATAAATGCTATACATATATATATGTTGATATAAAGAGAGAGAGAGA
>NW_021759666.1:0-807 GCF_005508785.2 Acyrthosiphon pisum
CTTGGTTGTACCTATATAATATTATTATATTATATTAACAGAGATCCTGGGGATACCAAAATATATGCTAAATGCTTGATAGATTTATATGGTCATCATATATCAGTGCTTCTCAAGCTGGAGGCATGACTATATACTGGCATGGTTATTTTATTTAAACTATTTTCTTTAGGCTTTAAGAAAAAAGTATACTAAAGACATTAATTTACTATAATATTAATAATTTATCTGTGTGAAATAGTAGGTACATGTAATTTTTGTATATAATTAAGAAAAAATAATTTATGATTTGATTAAGGGGCCTTGACAGTTTTACATTAAATTTAGGGGATCACACGACAAAAAAAAATGAGAAGCACTGTCCTAGATTAAACTGTAGTATATCTAAATATATATAATATGTATTATATACATATTCAAAAATTAAATTAGGTTGCAAATATCCCAAGAAGTGACTAAATTATACATCATAATATTTTATAATTGATGTCTACTTGATAAAAAATATTTAAAACAAAAATACAAATGTAAATTAAAATTATTGGATGCTAACTCCAAAAAAAATAAATTTTAATTCATAGTTTTAAAGCATTTTGCATTTAACAGTATGAAAAATTAGGCCTTCATAAGACAGGAAGCGCGCTCTGGTGTCTATAGGAACTGTGGTAAAAATTTCAATCAAGAGTTTATACGTATAGGGGTTCAGAGTGACGACACCTTATCAATACACCTTGCTATTCACTATCATACACTTATCACCTTATCTTCTAAGACCGTGACTGCAACACTGATTTCTCGATTATATTT
>NW_021759666.1:2251-4680 GCF_005508785.2 Acyrthosiphon pisum
GATACTATCCCTCAGCGTATGTCCGGTGCTTTTTTGTATGTGAAAAAAAATGTAAATTCGAAAACCCGCATGTTAGTGTGTCTAGCAAGTCAGTCATCGCCCATCTAAGACAAAAAAAATAAGTAATCCGCCTGCGACGGATAGAGTAGTTGTGCCGTCGCATGCCCGGTGCTTTTTCTCATGTAAAAAGTGTAAAGTCGAAAACCGTGTTGGAGTGTCTAGCAAGTCAAAATCGATTACATAACTTTCAAGTTAGCCACCTAGGTAGGCAATCCGACTTTGTCGGATTGCAGACAATATGCTACAGCAAATAAGGTAGGCAATCCACCTGCGGTGGATTGCAGACCCGACGACGAACGGCTATAAGTGAAAACACATCACACAACGGCTGAGACACGATTGAACATAAAACACCTTTTTTGCGATACGATTGAGCCAAATTGTCGGTGTATCAAAGAAAATCGGAATACAAAAGAAAACCTACACGATTAAGCATAAAAAACTCTACAACGTTGCCATTTTCCATTTTAAGCTATATTATAATATTATACAAAAATATTTATTTAAATAATCATAATAATTCAAAATATAACATAACAAATATTCTTTCATAGTCTATGAAATAGTCACATTTCATAAATCTGTTTAATAATAATAATAATAATAATTATAATAGTTGTGAAAATAATAAAATCAAAATATGGTATGAATTAAAAACTGCATGGTTTATAAGTCAAGAATACTACAGAGTAAGGATGATCGAACACAGATATTATTTTTATAATAATTTTGGAATTGTATCTTAATAGTTAATTTATTATCTTATATTTTCTCCCAATTTTAAATGTTTAAAACGTCGGAACTTTATTGCTCTGGAACTAATTTAATAACCGATCACATTGTCGATAAAGCTGGGCTCAGATCACGGCTCGCGTCTGATATCAAAATAATAATATTGGTGTAATAATACGTGAAAATAATAAATCACAAAATTTCGACCTCGTGAATGTGGAAACATAGCATAAAATATTCTATGCTCAATCATTTTATGCTCAAACGTGCTTTACCGCACACAACATACGAAATAATTTACGCACAAACAAATATAATATGTATTTATATAATATAACAATGAACATTTTGAGAACTATGCAATTATAATTCCTAGTAAAATTAATAACATCTAATTAACAAAATTTAAATAATAATTTAATTAATAAAATCGAAAAAAAAAATGCAAAAAATTTCGAGATTACGGGCGGCCATGCTATTCAAACGCACGGAGCGGACGCCGCCCAAAATTTATCTTAACTGTAGAATATTATTTAACTTTTAGAATCATTGATTAATACATTTAATACATCATCAACACCAGTGACCACAACCTTACCCAGTCTGTTCTACCATTGAATACTAGAATTTATTATTATATTTACCAGTAGAGAAAGTCTCAATTTCAAAAATTGTATTGCTTTTTGCATTTGCTTCTGATACAGATTTTTGATCATCCAATAATTCACTATCGGTCAGTTCATCTAAAAATTTAAAAAAAAAAATAGTAATTTCATAATAAAAAAAAACACTAAAACTTAAAAACTGAGAACAATATAACATATTAACATCTGAGTAATACTGTTATATATTTACCAATAGAGAAAGTCTCAATTTCAAAAATTGTATTGCTCTTTGCATTTGCTTCTGAGTTCTGATACAGATTTTTGATCATCCAATAATTCACTCTCGGTCAGTTCATCTAAAAATTAAAAAAAAAAAATAGTAATTTAATAATGAAAAAAAAACACTAAAATGTCAAAACTGTTAATACTATATAAAAATGGTAGTTTGAATTTTACATAATGTGATTTCACTATATTGACTACTAGACATAAAAATCTTGACATCTGGTTACAAGAAATAAAAATATTATAAATTACATTTGCAAAAATGAAAAATATAATGTTTTTATAACTACCTATATGCATTTAAATTTTTTTAAATTAAATTTTAGAAAATTTAAATTAGATATTAAAAAATCTAGCAAAATTTACTTTAAGTGAGAATAGAATATTAATTTTATATTTACCAATAGAGGAAGTCTCCATCTCAGTATTAAAAATTGTGGCATTGTGTTCTGTTATAGACGTTGTTAGTATGGCCGTAACTTCACACTCTTGTTGTTCAACTGCACATAATAATATAATGTCTTATAAATATAAAATTATAATGAATTAATGAGATAAATAACAAAATTTTTTTTAAATATTTAATATCTAGTAAAAGTAATTTTGTTACGCGCGTCTCCTATCAATACCATTGTGTGAAACCAACAACTGTGCAAAATAGGATATTATAAAAAATAATAAAATGTAATAATAATAAATAAAAACAGTACATACCTTTTTTGAATGGATTTTTAATCGGCGACATAG
>NW_021759668.1:0-3768 GCF_005508785.2 Acyrthosiphon pisum
AACTTCACTTCGTAGAAAGCGAATCATATTTAAAAAGTAAGACTTGCGTCATGTCTTGTACGATGAGCTTGTCGTTTATTATGTTTTGCTGCATATACACGAGGCGACGACAAACATCAACCCGGTAGTTTTGCTGAAACATTAAATAAGTTGGACAAGCGTCCAATTGAGTTTGCTTAATTTAGTAATCACTTTTACCCGTCGCCATACACTCTGGAGGCGCCTACAATAATAAGCTATTTAGTATTTTCAAGGAGGGTATTCCTGGCAGGGTGTGGTAGGATGATGTGGTTCCATTATTTTAACAGGCGTTGAATTCGAATGTCACAATATATTTGTGTTTTATTTAAAGATACAATGTAGGATATAAAAATCAAAAATATTAGAACCAAACTAAGACATTTCATTTATTTATTGTACTTTTCTTATCTCAGCCCAAGATTTAAGTGGAGAAGTGATATAACATTTAAAAACTGCAATGATAAATAATTGCACTTAAAACTAACTCTGTGTAAAACTCGTTTAGGTTCCATTTCACTAAAATGTTTAGAATATATTGTCGGTAGTATTCTTTACGCTTATAGAAACACACTCAGTAGAGAAAATTTAAAATTACGTTCTTAGATTTCTAAGACATCGTAAAGCCAAAATCAGGATGAAAAAAAAATAATAGTTTAGTACTTGCATACATTTTTTTATGATCATCCAATATTAATCATATAAGTTTCAAAATAACTGACGCGATATTATTCAAAAAAAATATTGTTTGTCACCAAACAAACTGTTGCCACTGGTGTGTTTTCTGTTTGGACTTTATAATAGGTACCCGAGTATAATAATATTAAATTATTAGGTACCTAATTTTAATTTATCTTTTATGCAGTGTTTTGGATAATAATATGTTCGGTATAATACGCAACATACAGAATCAAATGCATATAAAATCATACGAAAATTGGACAAATTAATAATAATAAGTATCTATTTTGAATACTGCAGACTATACTTTTTTATTATTCATAAGAAATGTGAAAATTATGACGTAGTTAAAAGATAATGCACCTACTTATGAGTATCCAGATTTTTTTTTTTTTTTTTTTGGGGGGGGGGGGGGGTAAAAATAATTGTTTTATACATATCTGAAAATTATTTATAAATGAAAATTTAAAAAAAGTAGTAAATCATATGCTTCAGTTTATCATAATTTATTATATTATATTATATGTATAGACAAGAGGTACCTATAGGTGCTATGGAATTTTCATTGCAGCGTTTTAGTCCATTGTTTTCTGTCTTGTTTACCCGCTTCCTATGGTTCAAACTATGTTACAAATCAACGTCCGTCACCAGTGCCATGTCAAATTTTGATACTTTGATCTAAACTTTGAAATGGATGGAGATGAGTGAAAATAAAAATGACGCATGAATGGAATTCAAATCTCTCGGAATTCAAGCTTAAAAGTCTTGCGAAATGCACGTTCGACGTATCATAATAATATATAATATATTATACGCATCATCATTATACAGGGTGATTTGACAAGATCAATTAAACTAGACCGGTTTTAAGTTGTACATTACGACAGATGGTTTGCGATAGAATCCGTACCGCAGGGAGATTGGATCTAAATATAGATGAATATAATACTTTATCGTATACATCTAATTATTATCTTAAATCAATATCTCAGATATTTTAATATTAATAATATATAATAGCGCCGGACAGAACTGCGATAAAGCCTATATGAATGTTCACGATGCACATGTATAGGGATACCTATTCAACTATAATAATTTATAATATATTGCTATACATGATGTGCGTACGAGTATACTATGTTACTGTATAATGTGTAGGTATAATACTGTATAGGTATATATATATATACACACAAGTATAAATGCGAAATTGTACATTGCGACGTGATTATGGGGATGTCATATATTATCATGTATTATTGGGTTTCGAAACTTTCGAGATGTTATTTGATGAGAATAATAATATTAATAAAGAAACAACGAACGTGTAATTATATTTTAAATGAAAAAAAAACCCATATAATTAATAAACGAAAAAAAAAACCTTAAGAATTAATTACTCGTACTTATAAGGTCTTGTGATTCGTTGTCGGGTGCGATTTTTATACCGAACGATTAACGTTCATTAATATATATTTATATATATAGACACCGGCTATATATCATGACGTCACCGTTGTTGTTTATTAAAAAATAAAACGAGCTCGATATAAATGTATAATACTTAAATTTTAGAGGTTGGTAGAAAAAAAAATACCGCCACATTAAATATGTGGACGCTTTTATATATATATATAATATACACAGAGAAAAGTAGGTACCTAATGCAGAGAACAGAAAAAAATTACACGGAGCGCTTTTCCGGAAATACGCGAGAATAGTTACAAGTAAAAACGAAATATATAATATATAGCCATCCATTTAAACTTTAGAGTCCAGCTCAACCACTAAGCTCACATATACACCAGCTGTAATAAATAATATGTAAGTAAGTACTAAGTATGTATGTATGTATGTATGTATGTATGTATGTATGTATGTATGTATGTATGTATCATAGGCGCAAATAGGGGGCTTTAGGGGCTAAGCCCCCCCAAAAATGTCCATAACCCTCCCAAACATTTCCTACATTTTCTTTTAAGCCTATTCAATATTATCAAACTAAGGCCCTATTGGCTATTAGCCCTATTAGCTCCCCCGAATCTCAAACACTATTTGGGCCTATGGTATGTATGTATGTATGTATGTATGTATGTATGTATGTATGTATGACGTGTGCATTAGTTGCACTGTTCTGTTGTATCCGTTACTCATTTGTGTACAAAGTTACATGCGCATAAGACAGGGATGATCATTTTACCATTACGTGAAATTGGAGCGAAATATTTGAAAGTTTAACTATGCAGATTTGCAATTTTAATATTGAAAGACCCGGGTAAATACATTTAATACACAAAATCGTACAATTAATCGAAATCAGAATTTAATTTTTAGCACATTGACTGCAGTCAGACTATGTTATAGCAGTCAATGTTTTTTAAGGCATAGGATACCATGCATTCCATAGCATTGGCCAATAATTCAAAGTGACGCTAAATTGACAGAATTGGTTGTAACGCTATTGCAGTCATGACGATGAATGTGTTAGTACATAAAATAGCTCTATAATCTTTTTTTTATAATTTTGGGATGAGTTTTGAACTTCTTTCAGTGGGTCTCAAATGGCCACCACCTATAACACATCAATTCTAAAATACTAAGAAAGAATATTTTACGAAAGACATTAATGTAAAAAGTAATAAAATCAAAATATTCATAACGTCACTATAAAGGCCTCATATTTAAAATAACAAATCTAATTATCCATATTCAATCACTTATCGATAACGCTTTACAAAAACTATTTTCTTAATGTAATAATTTAGTAAGTAACAGTCTGTGATCAAAAAACATATATTCAATTACTGCTGTTACTATTGTTGGATACTTTTTTCATCAGACATTTCTTCTGTATACATTTTTTCCCCCAGGAATTTTTTCTATTAAATATTTTGGGCGATCACCGTGTAGGTAATATTCTAGCGGAGCGGTATAATAATGGTACGGTTGTAGGGATGCACACCGATCGATTTTCCGCACCACTTTCCCAACAGGAAATAAAAAATGTCTGTTCAGTATACATTTTATAAAATATTTGCTTCAGTAAAATACTATTGTGTGTCCAAT
>NW_021759669.1:0-759 GCF_005508785.2 Acyrthosiphon pisum
AATATAAAAAAATGTATCTACTTTATAGCTTATACTTTAAGTTATATTCTAACATAACAATATATAAATAAAAATTACTTAGTATTTCCATCATGTATTATGTTAAAATAATAAATAATAAATCGATAATAATAATATTATTAGGTACGCACATTTATACATTGATGAAAATAGGACCAATTTTCAATACGTAAACATATAAATTAAATGTAATTTACGGTTGTATACCCTTTAATTTTAATTTAGTAGGGAGATTATATCTGAGGGGTCAATTGATCCCTAGCCCCCCCCCTTCTCCAACACCACTGCACATACACACAAATGCGCGTGGATATACTAGTTAGCCTTGTTGTAGAGTGGGTATCTTAAAAACAGCTCAAGTTTAATGTATAAAATGTTATCCTAAACTGAAACTAAATGATGTTAAGTTTTATGAAATTAATAATTGATCATAAATAATAAATTGTTAACATTTTTTTTCACCTACCTACATTGATTTATCTCCCTCATATTAAAGTAATGATTAAATTATTTTACTATTTGCCCACACAAGGAATTATCATTAATTTTATATTAAACAAAAGAGTAACATGGTTAAAAATATTACTAATATTACTATTTAGGTGTGGTTACTATATTCAAGTTAGAAAAAATTGGGAAACTTCCATGTTTTTTTTTTTGGTTATGGGGAGGGGGTTTAGCGCGACAGCATCATCATATATTTTATGCCTATGACAGTAAGATATTGTTATTACGAAA
>NW_021759670.1:0-793 GCF_005508785.2 Acyrthosiphon pisum
ATGAGTATATGGCGGATTCCTCGGCCTTTACAATAATTCTCAAAGCTCAATGAAGTGAAAGCTGCACCTCGATCCGTCACTATTCGTTCTGGATTACCAAATGTGGTTTCCAATGTGGTCAATTCGGTCACAACTTCATGTGCGGTGGTGCTCTTAGTTGAAAAGAGCCAACAGAAGTTAGTAAAAGCGTTTACCACGGCAAGAATATGATTGTAACCCTTGGCGGTCCTAGTCAATGGTCCCATGAAGTCCAGATGCCAGGTTGACAGTGGCGAGTCCCCTTTATCGATACAGTTTAGGAGTCCCTCTTGTTTTCCTTGTTTTCGATTCATCAGTATGCATGGTACACAATTTCTTATAACCTCTTTAATTTTGTTAGAGACATCAGCTATGGAATATTCCTGACCGAGTAGCTCTTCGGTCCTTTTAACACCTAAGTGTCCTATTTTATGGATATCTTGAATAATCTCTCGACACATGGCCTTTGGTACGACTAACAATTTTTTACCACCTTTCAGCTCATACAGCAATCCGCCTTCCATACTGAAATCATTGCTGTTGTCCTGCTGTAACTTTAATGTTGACAGTTCAGGGTCAGCCTCTTGAGCGCCCACTAACCTTGCTAATAGTTCACTCTTTATAGCCATACACACAGGATACCGGCTCAAGGAATCCACATGGGGCATCCTTGACCCGGCCCGGTGTTCTATTTTATAGTCAAATTCAGACCAGCAACAATGCCCACCTAGCCACCCGAGTGGCTAGTTCTTTTTTCTCCAGTGTCTTCATGAAA
>NW_021759671.1:0-980 GCF_005508785.2 Acyrthosiphon pisum
AGCTACTTGCATACGATCGACCTACACTCCCAATGCTTCCTTTCGGGAATCGATTTTCACCCGAGATGACTGATAGCTAGACACACAAACTCAGAATCCAAATTTCTGATTTCAACACATACGAGATCCGGACATACACGCCCGGGGGTCTGCGATCCGACGTAGTCGGATTGCCTACGTGACTTTTTACTTGCATACGATCGACCTACACTCCCAATGCTTCCTTTCGGGAATCGATTTTCACCCGAGATGACTGATAGCTAGATACTCAAACTCAGAATCCGAATTTCCGATTTAAACACATACGAGAACCGGACATACACGCCCGGGGGGTCTGCGATCCGACGTAGTCGGATTGCCTACCTGACTAGCTACTTGCATACGAGCGACTTACACTCCCACTGCATCCGATCCGCCACAGGCGGATTGTCCGTTCGGGAATCGACTTTCTCCCGAGATGACTGATAGCTAGACACTCAAACTCAGAATCCGAATTTCCGATTTCAACACACACACTCCAGAACCGGACATACACGCCCGGGGCGTCGTCTGCGATCCTCGGATTGCCTACCTGGCTGGCTGTGTCGTACGATCGACTTGAATCGCCCGACTTACGACTAGACACTCTTCCGAGTTCAAAAATTACCGCTTAACCAGGGCTGCCAACACGACAAAACACAATACCCGACGACCCCGCGTTCCCGCCGCAGGCCGGATCGAAAAACTTAGCACGAGGCGAAACGACTAAGATGCACCACCGCCCACACAGTCTTTCCGCCGCAGGCGGGATGACAAACGCCAGAATCTATCTTATCCTTATATATAAAGCAGAAACCCGAGGGCGCCGCCCGTGTATAAAATCCGAACCATCGTAAGGTAGAGCCAATGAGAAAATTCCGTTTCCCATGTTGGGCGGTCTCCCCCCGGCGGCGGAGCCGTCGCTGCTCTATCACTCTTTCTATCACTTTTTGCGATTTTTT
>NW_021759672.1:0-728 GCF_005508785.2 Acyrthosiphon pisum
ATCTATAAGAAAGGCAAATTAAATTTTTATGATCGTTTGAAATTCAAATTTTTACAACATTGGATATTCACTCGATTTCTCATGTAACGATTTCCTTATTTTGTTGGAATTCAAAAACGAATAACTGCAGATACATGAAAATTTTACTGAATGTTTATATTAGCATTTCCTATACACCATAAAATTTTGAAAATATTTTGACTCTCTTTGAGCTGTTTACGGACATTTTCAGTTTTCAATTTTTTTCGTTTTTTTTTCTATAAATATCAATAAAGTTTTATCTGTTGGGCCAAAAAGTGTATAAATTTAATACAAAGCTCCTGATATATTGTTACAATATCAGTTGAAAAATATTAAAAATACATAGGCACAATTTTTTTTTATAAGCATTTAAAGATCAAATTTTGACCAAATTTATCAAATTTTAATTTGAAAAATTATTTTGTAGTTAAAAATTTATAAAATGTTCAATTTTTGTATCTAAGAATTGAAAATTTAAAACAAGATTCCACGTAAGTAATTAATTCTGTTACCAAAAAATCTAAAAAATACATTTACATGGTTTATTTTTATAGTAATTTTAAGTACCAATCTGGACGACATTACATATTAGAAACCTAGGATCACTATCTTAGTTATTTTGTTAGTGATTGTATAATATTATTCGTGCGTACTTGAAACTTCTAAAGTATACTATTATATATCTATGATAGTATTATATATCCACG
>NW_021759673.1:0-816 GCF_005508785.2 Acyrthosiphon pisum
ATAATTATTTTATCTTTCAGTTTTTCCCTGCAAATATAAAACATTTATTTACAACATTAATATTATTTTCATCTATTTAATATAGTATATAAAAAATAGAAACATTTTTTTTTTTTTTTTTTTTTTCACTGAAATTTGAAAATTATGTGTTAAACATATTTATTTTTAATCAACAATAATTTTATTTGGTTCAATACTTACATGTTATAGTACCTATAGGTATTAACCACTTAATAACTTATAAAATCTTGAATTTCCAATGTATGTTGACATTGATTTGTTAACAGTTGAAAAATTAATTAGTACAAACACAATTTGGTTAAAAATTAAACTGTTTATTTAACTTGACTGTTAATTTGTGAAATCAAAATCAAATATAATTATTTTATTCATAATTTTTTTACCTGTAAATACATAATACATATTATTAATCATAGTACCTCTTATAAATTTATTATTAACACAACATAAAATACTGAATTAATATTTTTAATTTAAGTTAATATTAAATATTATATTATTTCATGTTTTATTATTCATCTAATTTTTATGAAATTGAAATTTGAAAATTATGTGATAGACATATTTATTTTTTATTCAACTTTATTTTTATTTGATACACAACTTACATAATATTATAGTAGGTATTATAGTAGGTTGATTACTGTACACATCTTAAATTGTACGTTTACGTTGAATAAATAGTAGTTGAAAAATTAATGTGATACAAACACCAATTAATTAAGGATTAAACTGGTTTATTTAACTTGGACTGGTTAATTTGTGAAATCAAATCAAATATAATTATTTTTATTC
>NW_021759674.1:0-788 GCF_005508785.2 Acyrthosiphon pisum
TTTTTTTATTATTTAAAAACTTAATTGTTACCCCGTGTACTTACACATCATTGCAATCACCCGATTATTAATTACGCCTAATTTAAAATGCGACATGCATTGTTTCCAGAGCGTGTTCCCTCAAAACCCAAACTTGGTGTTTCGAAGGTGTCGCGTATTTTTATTTGCATTTCAAAGTTTTCTATAATTTCTACATTCTTTTCCGAAATCATCGGTCGGCATTTGTTGAAATACATTCCCGTTACGTGTGTTGCGCTTTTTCAACGCGATATTTTTTAGGATTCTCTTCTTACGCTTTTGTTTTGTAAGTATGGAAAATTTCTTAAATATTGTGTACCATTAAGACGGTAAACGGACGTTTCGAGTAGTAGTAATTTGGGTGTTCTGAGGCACTTTTTACGGGGAGATGAAAAAAATTCAAGGAGGAAAGTCCGCCTTGCAGCACATTCGATCACCGTATAGCTAAAAATTCTAATATGTATGGTTAGGTGTTCTGAGTCACTTTTTACGGGGAGATGAAAAAAATTCAAGGAGGAAAGTCCGCCTTGCAGCACATTCGATCACCGTATAGCTAAATATTCTAATATGTATGGTTGGGTGTTCTGAGTCACTTTTTACGGGGAGATGAAAAAAATTCAAGGAGGAAAGTCCGCCTTGCAGTACATTCGATCACCGTATAGCTAAAAATTCTAATATGTATGGTTGGGTGTTCTGAGTCACTTTTTACGGGGAGATGAAAAAAATTCAAGGAGGAAAGTCCGCCTTGCAGCACATTTGATCACCGTATA
>NW_021759675.1:0-925 GCF_005508785.2 Acyrthosiphon pisum
TCTGTATATGTGCTGTGAGTGTGTGTATAACTATTGACTATTACTATTGTAACTACTAACTATATTATAGTTATTAACAGTAATATGTTGGTAATGAATTAAACTTTAACTATAATTAGAGAACAAATAAAATAAAAATTTTGGACCCCCCCCCCACCATAAAAAAATCCTGGGTACGCCTCTGCCGTACATAACATTTTAATAATGTTATACCTAAATAGTTACGCATAGGTGATCAACAATAGCATTCCTGTTATACATTATTATATATTAGAAGTATAACTATGTAACATTAATGATATATAAAATAATGTAAATTTGTTTGTTATGAAAAAGCGGACATAGGCACTTAACAGTAATATAACCGTTATATTTCTGATAGATATTAATACGTAACTGTTACCAAGGTAATATTACAAAGTTATATTACGGTTACATATATGTTGTTTTATGTGCTGTTATATGTGCATTCTTTATAATTTCAATTTTGAACTACAATACAATAATTTGCAAATTTTTGTAGTTAAGTTGCATTACACATAATATATAATCGTAATTTAAAACAAAATATTATTTATATTATCATTAATATTCTATTATAACTATCATATAATTTTTTGAATGATACAATATAGTATAATGTAATATAATATATAGATACTTAACTGTAGATACTTAACATTTACAATGTATATGTGTATTTTATCAATTCCTTGACAACTATCGCAAAAATTAAAAAATTCCTGACTAGAACTGTACCTATATATTTTCTTAAATGGTTTATTATCCATGTAATTTTCTTAATAATATTGTTGTGTACATTTTTTTCCAGGTCTTTCTGGTTTTATGACCAACATTTTCTTGTGAATTTAAATTAAATTTTAAATTATTGAAATATAAAATAATAGTAAAATTAAAAACTACA
>NW_021759676.1:0-802 GCF_005508785.2 Acyrthosiphon pisum
GATATATACACACAAACAATAAAATGAGAATACTTACATCTTCGTTTGATGAGCCTTCAGTTACATGGAGTATGAAGACATTGTATTTACCTTTAATAAAAATTTGTAAGTTAAGATTTTATAATTATTAACCTAACAATAATAATAACTAACCTAACTATTTTTTAAAAGATGTATATAATATGCATTAGTATTAACACCATCATGCATAATAATTTTTTTATCATCATTAGCACTAAGAGCAATTTTCTTTACAGATTTAGAATAAACAAAATGGTTTTTTGACTGTATAAAATTCATAGTTTTACATATTTTTTGGTCAGATATATTATTGGTATAAGCATTTAATATTTCTAAATATTCGTTGAATTTTATGTGTTTATCAATTACCTACATACTTTTTTACACCCTAAATAATAATAATAAAAATACTGTCAACTAAAAGACAGTTTAAATAATTTAATATTAGGAAATTTTTATGTACAAGAATTAAAAAAAAAAAACATTTTTTCCTGATATCTTTCTCATTGAATGTGTTATAAAAAAACATAAAAACAAATTATATGTTAAATGGTTAGGTTTTGACAATAGTCATAATTCGTGGGTAAATGTAAACGATACTTTAAAATAGCTCATAAGTGAATTTTGTAATTAAACGAAAATACGAAATGTATCAATCAATACTTATTGTTCAGATTTTATAAGCCAGTTCATCATTATAATATTTTGTTACATTTTTATAAACATTAAATTTATTTTTATTATTAATTAAATTGTAGATTTATTTTTTAATATTAAATTA
>NW_021759677.1:0-942 GCF_005508785.2 Acyrthosiphon pisum
CCACCAACGCATGTGAATCGTTCACTCGAAATTAAATGGCATGTTTTATTCATCATACCCTAACATTTTCCACTTTGTTGAAGTATTGAAAAATGTTCAAACTGACATTTATATTAAAATACGAAGTTCAAATTTAGGTAACAAACGAAGAGAGGATGTAGAAAAAAAAGAATTTATTAAAAAAAACTATGACTGAATTTGAAAACAAAAATATAACACGTCTTGACTTCGTTCAAAAATTGGCAAACATAAATTTACCAATACATAAATTATATATATATATATATATATATACAACTATAATTTTTAACCTCACCATTTTACAAAGTCAACATTAAATTTTAAAACAATAATAAATAATTTATAATATACAATTTATAATATACGATTACAAACTTTGAACATACCATATTTTTAACCACACCATTTATACAAATGACAGTCCTCAGTCTGTAAAAGTGGGAAGGGAAATATGTATAATATTCGCCAATAAATCAATTATTAACCGGAACGCAACTCGTACATGTCGCGAGAAAATCGCGGACTCAACTCGGATGTGTCGTGCAAAAACAACGGACGCAACTCGGATATCGCGAATTATATTTTTGTATTCTGGGACGCAATTCGTATGCAGCCGTAAAATCAATACATTCATCGTTCCACTCAGAATCTAAAATAAAATAATAAATTAAGTATGATGCCTTCTTAAAATGATTTAAATATAAATTTGAATGCAACAAATAAAATTAAAATAAATTAAGTATAGCTTTTATATTATACGCTTGTTAATACATTTTACATTTCACTTAAAAATTTGTTACGACTCATGTAATATATATTTTTTTATAGTTATATTGAATATTGGTATCAAAATGTGATGTAAATAACTAATATTATTACTAATATTATTTACTAATACTATTATTATTATTATTATTAATT
>NW_021759678.1:0-1276 GCF_005508785.2 Acyrthosiphon pisum
GATATTCGTAAATAAATGCTTTTTTGGTACTTTTTGTCAGTTTATTAGCTTTTTAATTAGTTTTGTTAATTATACTCATATTTAACATTTTTAGAACATTTACGTACATATTTATCCAAATTATTATTTATTAATTTATTTTAATTGTATCATTATATATACTTATTTCGTGATTTAGTAGTGAAATATTATCGCCTTATCTGAAAATATTTCTGAAAATAGATTCTTAGATTTTGTCAAAGTGATTACCGAGTGGGGAGTAGTGGTTACGTAATACGTCGACATTTATCGATATTTAATAAAACAGTTTTTAATTTATTTTTTTCAATATATATAAATTGTGCTTAGTTGCTCTAAGAATTACTTAGTGTGAACATATAAAAATGTGTTAAATAAATTGTTTTTTGATATAAAAAATATTTTTCAGCTAAACTTAAAAATGTTCAAGTATTTTTTAGTTGCATTTTCTTGGTTAAAATGCTTTTTTTTGTAGCATTATTGGCAATTTTTTAATTCCTTTGTTGTAGGTTTTTAGTGCTTTATTTTCCTAGCCCTAGTGATATTATAACAATTTAATTAACTAATATCAAAAATAATTTTGATATGAAAAATAGTAAAACTTGTTATATAATTGACATCAATTGAAATCCAGATTTTAATACAAATTATTTCGGTCATAAGTTTGTACCGTCCAAGTAAAAAAAATATAAATAGTAGGGGAGCTCTACCTCCCTGTGCACCCTCCCCAGCAATTCAATCACTGAGATTAAGAACTTCATGAGGAAAAGTAACAACAAATTTAAAAAATGCTGGGTCGAGATAGGGCTATCATGGTCAATAAGATAAAGTACACACAACCAGTGACAACAATTTACATAAGTACACAAATATTAACAGAATACAATTAAATATTACTAGCTAAATAACTCGACTTGTGCTTTTTTTGTGTTATAACTTTTTATCAGTTTTTATATAAGATGTATTGTCTTTAGATCATTACCAATATTAATACTTTAATTATTTATTTGATCACTCACCTTGTTTTATTAAAAATAGTTGCTTCTGGGACTCTGGGTACTGTTCTAGAAAGTTACAATGTGCGACATCAGTTTTTACCTTATCTGCCCAAGTAGCCAATGGCAACCATTAATATACAAAAAAAAAATTTTATTTTCCACCAAGAATCACAAAATTCTTGTTTGAGGACCTCTTTTAAAATGCAAATTTTAAAAAATCTTTTCTTAGTGTCTACATCATAAAACTATTGATCAAATTT
>NW_021759678.1:3127-4976 GCF_005508785.2 Acyrthosiphon pisum
GGCTTAAAAAAAAAAAAAAAAACAACAGAAATTAATTAGGGAAAAATGTCAGCAGTTTTAAATTTTCACATCAAATTTCCCGCAGTTGCATCAAGAAAAACAAATACTTAGTTTTTAAACAAGAATATGAAAGATATTATCTTTGAACGCTGTTATTTGCTTACTCGTTACCAGCCAAAATATATCAAATAGTTCAACTACTACACTTTGAGTTAGATGGCTATTTAAATGTGGTTAATAAAGATCATTATATTATAGGTACTTGGTTATTTAAAGATTAGTGCAATTATTTTATCTAAACAATATTATTTAATATGGTGAATAACAAGAAAATTCTGAACACGGACCAAGGTGACAGTGAGACAGTACCTTGTATTCTTAACAATGATCATGATTCATTATAACATAATATATTAAAAACACTTATGGTAAATGGTCTTATGAAATTGTTTTTCTAGATTAAAAAGCTTCAAATGTAATACAATGACCTTCCATGTATGAAAAGTAATAATGTTTTAGTTAAAAGTTGATATTAAAAAATCAAATATACTTTATGCCAAAATAATAATATATATAATTGTATTCTGTTTATTTGTGTATGTAAGTTGTTGACTTGGGTAAGCCGTTTTATATCTTACCAACCATGGTAGAAAATGAGTGTTAAATAAATGATTTGAACATGGTTTGTTAGACCCTAAGACCCTCATTGTCGGCAGCCCAAGGTATACATTGAAACTGTATTACCCATTAGTCATCCAATAATTGTATATCTCCCCACAATATTTATCTATGAGACACCACTGCAAGATAGACTAATGATTTGTTGAGGTCTTTACCCTTTTACTAACAGTATTATTTATCAATAAGATCATACAAAGCAGTAGACAATTCACAGTCCACTTTATGTCATATTTTATAAAGATGTTTATATAGGTATATACTTACAATGTCTTTAAGGATAAATTTATCATTTTCATATCTAATGGTAGAGTGAATGCCAGAAATGTATAGTTCTTCAATTACTATTGAGGATTTCAGAAAGTTCCCAAAGACAAACTGTTTAAACAGAAAAAAATCAGTTACACATTTAAAACAGAGACTGACAGGTAGGTACAATATTTACTTGACAGTCAGCCTTCACATCATAGACCTCTCCAGTTCTTGTATCCTGAACGAGTGCATGCGATACCTCTGAATCTCTTTTCAACCTTTTGGAATTCATTATGTGTTTGATGTCTTTTAACCTAATGAACAATGCTAATGCATTAAATGGGCATGGGCCATGCGTGAAGTATATTTTATAGAAACTAATTAAAACAAGGTCAGATCTTCCAAAAACAAAGATAATAGAATATGATATTACTATCAACCACAGATATATCAAAATAAATTAAAAATGTCACTAACTATGCTACATTATAAATTATAATTCATGAACTACTACACTAGTGTATAATAGTTGTTCATGAAAACATGTCATAATCGAACTGTGCAAACTGCAAAGTACAAAGTGCACACTGCAAAACTGCAATACTTGGGTATACAGTGTGATCACGATAAGGGGAAACCATGAACTAAGATAGACTATCTTAATTAACTATCTCAATTCATGCATAGTATAAGAAATAAGAAGTATGATCAACGCGAACCGTGTTTTCTTCCTAGTTCGCACATGTGCATCGTCTTGTGTTTTTGTGCATACTGCATTGCATAAGATTAAATGTATACTCGTGACGTCGCCTTGTGTTTATTGTTGGTTGCCTATATAAATTATACATTGCCCCTTAAAAAAATATGCGCAGTCTTATCATTGAGCATACTTCTTATTCCTTATACTATGAGTTCATGG
>NW_021759679.1:0-854 GCF_005508785.2 Acyrthosiphon pisum
GCAAAAGCTTTTCACGCTGTAGACCAAAACATTTTAATAAATATTTTACCTAATTTTGGCATAAAAGGAGAAAGTCTTGGTTGGTTTTCTAGCTATCTACACAGTAGGACTCAGATGGTGTCATTAAACAATACTGTCAGTAGGGAGGGACAAATTGTTTGTGGTGTACCACAGGGCAGTGTTTTGGGTCCAATTTTATTTAACTTATACATAAACTGTATTTGTGATTTAAATATAGGTGGCTCAATGGTAACATATGCTGATGACACCTGTCATCTTTTTTCGGATATAAGCTGGGATGCGGCGCTTAAAAGGGCAACTTGGGGTCTAAGTACAGTACAAAAAATATTAAATAGTAGGAAACTAACCTTAAATATTAACAAAACAAATTTTATTGCTCCCTCCATAAATAACATTCACATGCCTTCAATACTTATACATTCTTGTAATATTCCAGACTCTTCATTTTGTAACTGTCAAAGGATAACTAGGGTAACTCGTACAAAATATTTGGGTTTAATTATTGATTGGAATTTAAGATGGGCTGTTCATATTGAAGACTTAGTAATGCGCTTGAGGTCAATAATATTTAAATTTTATAAATTAAATAAAATTCTACCATTAGATGTTATGTGTACTGTGTATGAGTCGTTGTACAAGTCTATTATGCAATACGGTCTTATAGTTTGGGTTGGGTGTGCAGATAACGCAATAAAACCACTATTGGTTCAACAAAACCTAGCTATTAGAATATGTATGAATAAAAAAAAAATACAGGGGTCTACATCATTAAATTACAAAGCTTTTAAAGTACTGCCAGTTAGGGATCTGTATAAGTTATATAGTATTTTATT
>NW_021759680.1:0-1054 GCF_005508785.2 Acyrthosiphon pisum
GCAAGTAGGCTCAGCTGCATGTAATAAAAAAGGCATATTGTAAACTCTGTACTAAACGCTTTAACAGGCGAAACCGTGTATTGTATTGAGTCAATCTCAGTTATAAAATATTATAATCAATCAAAAATAATATGTTATACTCTACAACATTACACTACTTCCATAAATTGATGATGGATTTCTAGGCAAGTAAATTTGCCTATCTATTTACTATATTCTTTGATACAGTTCAAATTTTTTCTCATTCCAACGCATAAATAATGAACGCACGTTAAAGGAGAAAAATATAATGTTGGTATGTATATTAATTTTAACATTATTTTATGCTGATTAATGGCAATTAATTATTATTTAAAATGTATTTTAATTTTTTATAATTTATTATGTGCACATGTGTACCTATATTGCCTATACATTGCGCCGTGTAACATATTTGTAAGAATAACCTGAATAAAAATATATGATAGTGATTAATGGTTAATGGTTTTTAGACAGTTTTAAAAACGTTGTTTGTCTTAAAAAAGGTAAACAGTATTTTGTATTTGTAAAACTATTTATGCATATAATAATATAATCTTCGGATATTAAGTTTTTCGTTATTATGAATTCTAAACATTTTGCTTAATATACTTGATTAAAATCTTAGTTATTTTTTAACGTTTGTTAATATTGTAGTGTTATAAACCAAAGTCCACAATTCAATAATTATTATTATTATAAAAAACAAAATATAGTTTCGATACAGATGCCAATACAGTATAGCATATTTAGTCGTTTTATAAATTATATAAAAAAAAATCTAGTTAACTAAAACATTTTGGGTACAGACTTTTGGTCATAGTCTTGTTTCCTCCCATAGTCCAATTGAAATATAAATATATAAATGATAGCTCATATAGCAAACCATATTATTATAGTTAACTACTGTCGATCTATAGAAAAACAATAACACTCGTATAATCGACCAACTCTCAAAAGTCACAGTCACATTATCCATACCCATTGTGAATAGTTACTGCTATCTGTTTACTCTACTCTGCTATACAGAGTATAC
>NW_021759681.1:0-971 GCF_005508785.2 Acyrthosiphon pisum
GATTATATTTCATATACACAATGACATTCAAAACATTTTGGTTATTTTAAAGCTATTGCGGCTATGTCTTATACCACAAACCTATTTACGCACCTTTCTCTGGTAAGGATGTATTGATTCAAAAGTTAATAAAAATAATAAATTACATAAAATATATATACTACTATCTGTATAAGCTGACTACAATTATCAGTTTATTTATAGTTTGCCGTATTGTTTCAGTTGAAATAATAAATAATACAATATCTGTTAAAATTGCGTCAAATCATCCGTTTCGAAGCTTTTCCGGGACAAAGTGTCTGATAGCTAAAATGTGTTTTGGTGCGTGTTTCTTGCAATAAAAAATGTAACCATGTACATTTGAAAATCACAACGTATACAATTTGAATATTATATTTTATTAGATAAAGTTGTTTTTAACGTCTTAATAAATAATGTAAAAATATATTTTTAAACATGTTTATCGCATCTTCACGAGACGTTTCAACCACATCATGATATACATACACCCAATCACATAGCTGAGGTAAACACCTATTTAAGCCTTCCATCTCTAATCAGTCGGCCTGAAAAACACTTCACCCCAAATGAAGTTAAACAAACCATCCAAAAATACACACTAAAAAAATCACCCGGCTTCGATCTAATAACGGCTGAAGTAGCTAGGTGCCTCCCCAAAAAAGCTATAGTTCTTATAACATATATATTTAATGCCATACTCAGACTGTCATATTTTCCGATTTTATGGAAGTTCTCAAAAATTATTCTTTTCCCTAAGTCTGATAAGCCACTTGATACTCCATCATCTTACAGACCAATAAGCCTCTTGCCCTTCCTATCAAAAATTTTAGAAAGACTTATCTTAAAACGCTTATTACCGCATATTATCAGTAACAACATACTTCCAAACACGCAGTTTGGGTTCCGCAACGCACATAGTACGATACATCAAGTTCATCGTGTTGTCGATG
>NW_021759682.1:0-787 GCF_005508785.2 Acyrthosiphon pisum
GTCTATTATCACGGTTTGGGGCAGTAAAACTGCTTCGATTTTCTTCAACAGTATCTTGTTCCATGGGAAAGTGAATCTAGTTGGTGCATTAAGGAAGTAAAATTTTAAAATTCTCGACAGTTTTCAAAAGCGCCGGGAAAAACAGCATAAAAATTAAGGAAAAATGGGAATTTTTACTCAAAATCGGTTTTTGACAAAATTTTGGTTTTTGGTGTGATTTTAAAACAAATATACCTACGTTGAATTTTCACTGGTTGTTTATATTCGCATTTTCTATACACGATACAATTTTCAAAATATTTTGATTTGTTTTGAACCATTTAGGAAAATTTTCAGTTTCCAATTTTATTAGATTCTGAGCAGAGCAATGAATATATTGGTTTTACAATGATGTGTTTTTTTTTTTTTTTTTATTTTTTATGTTCGTGTCTGTTATCACCTCTTAGGATAGTAAAAATGCTTAGATTTTCTTAAACGGTATCTTTTCTGATAGGAAAGTGAATCTAGTTGATACTTTCTAAGATGTTTTTAAAAGCGCCGTAAAAAACAAAAGAAAAATTAAGGAAAAACTAGGATTTTTACGCAAAATCTGTTTTCGAGAAAATCGATTTTGATTTTTGGTGCAACTCTAATCAAATAACCGTAGGTACATGACGTTTTGACTAGCTTAATATAGCTACTAATTGTATATACTAGCATTTTCATACACCATTCCATTTTTAAATATTTTGACTTATTTTGAGCTGTTTACGGACATCGGCAGTTTAAATTTTTTTAGTTTTTTTTC
>NW_021759683.1:0-868 GCF_005508785.2 Acyrthosiphon pisum
ATATTTAAGTTTTGTTGTAAGTTTCATAAGTCTTAGTTCATTTTTGAATTAACTACAGCTCGTCCCGGCTACAATTTGGACTATATTTCAGCACCTGTGGCGGTGGAATCCCGTCCCGTTTCACCAATACGTAATATTTTTTCATAATTTTTTTACCAAAAGATAGAGTTGAATATATTTAAGTTTTGTTGTAAGTTTCATAAGTCTTAGTTCATTTTTGAATTAACTACAGCTCGTCCCGTCTACAATTTGGACTATATTTCAGCACCTGTGGCGGTGGAATCCCGTCCCGTTTCACCAATACTTAATATTTTTTCTTCATTTTTTTACCAAAAGATAGGGTTTAATGTACTTAAGTTGAAATGTAAGTTTCATAAGTCTAAGTTCATTTTTAAATTAACTACAGCTCGTCCCATCTACAATTTGGACTATATTTCAGCACCTGTGGCGGTGGAATCCCGTCCCGTTTCATCAATACGTAATATTTTTTCATAATTTTTTTACCAAAAGATAGAGTTGAATATATTTAAGTTTTGTTGTAAGTTTCATAAGTTTTAATTAATTTTTGATTTAACTACAGCTCGTCCCGTCTAAATATTAACCCAATTACGCACACGTGTGGCGGTGGAATCCCGTCCCGTTTCTCTAAGACTTAATATTTTTTCATAATTTTTTTACCAAAAGATAGGGTTTAACATACTTAAAATGTGATCTAAATTTCATAAGTCTTAGTTCATTTTTGAATTATCTACAGCTCGTCCCGTCTACAATTTGGACTATATTTCAGCACCTGTGGCGGTGGAATCCCGTCCCGTTTCTCCAATACGTAATATTTTTTCATAATTTTTTTACCAAAAAATAGGGTTTA
>NW_021759684.1:0-663 GCF_005508785.2 Acyrthosiphon pisum
TTTGAAAGTGGAATACAAAAGTCAAATAATAATAAAATATAAAATCGATATGTTATTCCCTCTAAAATAGTATTCTCTATCTTTTTTTGTAATACGTGACTTTACTCTAAGATTAATTAAACGCATAGAAAAAATGATTTTGCGTAAACGCGTTTTGTCTTTGTTGCGCATGGGCCAGAGAGAGAAAACGAATAGTGCGCTGTCATCCTCTTAACGGGGCACAATACATTATTATTATTATTATTTATTATACATCGTGTTGCGTCTCGTTGTCTTGGCCTTGTTCGTCCGCTCAGCACCGTGCACACAGTGTATACACATCAGCGTACCCGCCGCGTCGTCTGTACGCACGGTACTGGTTGCTGTCACGTTAGGTCCGCCGTTGCGTCGCTCGATTATCGACAGTTGGTATACCGAGCGCTTGTATCCGTTGGTGCATTAACATACGCGAGTTGTCCACCGGTGCTGTTGTCTTTCACGCCGTGAGCTCGTCATCAATTTCACGGGTCACCACAATCCACGGAATTTTCATCCCAGGGTCACGTAACGTTACCCATATTATTATTCATATGTTAATATATTATATTATTTTATCTACTGATTTAGTTTAGTCCTAAGCTCCCACCCATAGCCACTTAGTTGTTATAGTCATAAGACGGTAGG
>NW_021759685.1:0-833 GCF_005508785.2 Acyrthosiphon pisum
TCCCAAATTCGATTTTCATGTATCAAAATATTAAGAAAAATATTCTGCTTTGGAAAAAAAATAAAACCCTATGTTGTCATTCAAAAAAGTAAAAAACTTAAAAAATTATAAGGATAAAAAATATTTAAAAATATAATTTTTTTAGAAAAACGTTGTTTTATAAGCGACTTGAAAGTATGTAAAAAAATATTTTCAAAAAAACTTACACTTTTTGAAATAATGAGTGTTGTTTGATAAAAGAATCACCCTGTAAGAGTATGTTTAAGCTAATCAAGTATGTAAAAATAAAAATTAACTATATAAATAATTATATAGAGCATAGGGCATTATGAAATGTCAATATATTATTATTATTATTATTATTATGAGTCAAGTGCAGAAAAGTATGCATTTACATAAAATTCTGGGGCCCTACTAATTGTACTAACCAGTATTATGATCAATTTTTCTTTGTATATCTTTTGCTGAATATTGATAAGTTTTTATTTCATTTGAACGTGATTTAACATCTGTAGCTACCACATCTATAAAATATTTATAGGATACAGCATCTGTATAAAATACAATTATAAATTAATTAAGGTAAACAAATCATATAAAAATGTATATCAATATAAAACAATCTATATTTTTACTTTCATTTGTTTCATACAGTTCTCCTTCTAATGGATATATTATCCCTTTTGTCGGAACACCAAATGAAAATTGATTGATTCGATGAGAAAAGTTAGTAGCCTCTGATCCAAAAAATGGACCAGTAAGATGCACATGACCACCTGGTTACTTATTAGAGATTTCCCAGGAGTTATGTGAAAATTTCCTATCACTTTATT
>NW_021759686.1:0-1175 GCF_005508785.2 Acyrthosiphon pisum
TTTTTTTTTTATACACACGTTTGTGAAGTGGGAAGTTGGACGAATCATTTTTGGCCATCATCCGATCGCAAATACAACATTTCGATTTCGACTTTAGCAATATAATATACTGATAGGGTCCTACGGATATTAAACTCATCGCGTGTTACGTGAACAATATTACGTTCATAGTCGGTCCTGTCTTCGGCCATTCAATACTACTCAGAAATGTTATTGTTATTATAGTTCTGTACCGTACGCCCACGAGTAGCTTTTTTTTAACGCACAACTATCATATTGCAACCGATTTTCACGTCTCGTTTGGACGTGTGAACATAATAATATTAACACCGAAACGAAAATACAGTATATATTATTGTAAAAATATTGGTTTATTCGCAAAAATATGATTAGCGCCCATGGTGGTTATTCAATAAATAAATGACTATAATACGCGTTAGGTATGTAAAATGGACACGGACTATAGCCGTCTTCGACAGAATTTATATATATTAGATTCTGAACGAAGTGATGAATGTATTGATTTTACAATGATGTGTGTTTTTTTTTTTTTTTTTGTGTCTGACGACAACTTTTGGAGCAGTAAAAATGCTTCGATTTTCAAAAGTTGTACCTTTTCTGAAAGGAAAGTGAATCTAGTTGGTACTTTGGGGGGTCAAAAGTGAAAATTTCCCAATACTTTTCAAAAGCGGCAGGAAAAACCTTAAAAAAATAACGGAAAAACGCGAATTTTTACGCAAAACCAATTTTTGACAAAAACGAAAACTTAATTTTACTGTAACTCAAAAAATAATTATTGTAAGCACTTGAAATTTGCAACAGATATTTATATTAGCGTTGTCTATACAGGGTTAAATTTTCAAAGTGTTTCGACTTTTTTTGAGCTATTTATAGACAAATGAAATTTTCAATTTTTCTAAGTATTTTTTTTTAAAATAACGATAAAAAATTTTTGGTTGGATAGAAAACTTTGAAAATTTAATACAAGGTTTCTTATAAGTTGTTCTCACAGTGATAAAAAAAAATACAAAATCGTTAGTCACAAATTTTTTTTATAAGTGCTTAAAGTTTAAATTTATACGAAATATGTCAAATTGCGAAATTTGCAAGTAATTTTTGTGGTTGAAAAATCGTAAATTTTTTTTCTTTTATAACTAAGCTTTTAAAATTTGGTA
>NW_021759687.1:0-1229 GCF_005508785.2 Acyrthosiphon pisum
TTTTATTTTTTTTTTATACTAATAAATATTTTAATATCAAGGATGAATCTAAAAGCTCACAAATAATGAACAAATATAATAACTTGGAGAATACTATTCAGTATACTAATCTAACCCCCGTAATTTGAGAATAATTAATAAAATTAAGAACTAATGTAATTTAAAATTACCTCCTAAAATTATGGATTAATATTTTAAATTTTTTTTTATTCTTTTTTTTTTAAATTTTTTTTTATTTAATTATTAGTACTTTAGTACTGTTAGGGCCGTTCTTACAATGTCCGGTTAAAATTAACCGACACTTAACCGGCCGAATTCTGCCGTTAAAAAAATCTGTTATCAGTCGGTTAGCGTTAACCGACACTTTACCGTACATTCTAAGAACGGCCCTTAGAGTACTAAAGTAATACAATTAATGATTAAGCTAATATTATTAAAACTATGACCAAAATTACTGCATATTTTATGCATCTGAACTTGTCTTTATAAATAATATAAACCACTGTCTGTCCACAAACTGCATGGATATTAATTAATTCATTTAATACTAATAAATATTTACTTAAATATCAAATTTCAAACTAATAGCTTAAAAATAATGAATAAACATCATAACTTGGAGAATACTATTTACTATACTAAGCTTACCTACACATTTAAAAAATAATAAATAAAATTAAGAACTAATGTAATTTAATGTTACCTCCTAAAATTATTGATTAAGCTAATATTATTAAAACTATGACAAATATTCATGCTTATTTTGTGCTAACCTACGGATTTTGAAAATAATAATAAAGAATAAGAACTAAACTAAATACTAATGAGATATTTTTTTTTTTGTTTTTAATTTTTAAACTTTATGTACTCTAATGTAGATTAATGTTATCTAATAAAATTATTGATTAAGCTAACATTATTACTATGGAAAAATATGACAAGGATTCATGCATATTTTATGCATCTGAACGTGTCTTTGAAAATAATGTAATGAACTTATGGTTTCAGGAGTACATTCAGGAGAATTGGTTTGATACAACCTAACCTATTATGTAAATTTTTTTTTTTTGATTTTTAATTTTTTAGTGTGATTGAACTTCTAATATTTCAATAAATAATACAGTCTCCTAATTTATGCCACTTAAAAGTTATTAAAAGAAAACCTTAATGGAATAATAATTTTTAAATTATGAAACGGGAGATTATAAATATAAAATTGATTACTAACT
>NW_021759688.1:0-821 GCF_005508785.2 Acyrthosiphon pisum
GCGCCGTGAAAACAAAATAAAAATTAAGGAAAACCGGGAATTTTTACGCAAAATCTGTTTTCGAGAAAATTGATTATGGTTTTTGGTGCAACTCTTAAACAAATTACCGTAAGCACATGAAATTTTGACTGAATGTTAATATTTTCATTTTCTATACACCATACAATTTTGAAAATATTTTGACTTATTTTGAGCTCTTTACGGACATTTTCAGTTTCCATTTTTATTGTTTTTTTTTCTATAAATATCAATAAAATTTTATTTGTTGGTTAAAAAAGCTTGAAAATTTAATAGAAGGCTCCTAGTATATTGTTTCAATGTCAGATGAAAAAAATTAAAAGTCCATAGTCACATTTTTTTTTTTATAAGCATCTAAAGTTCAAATATTGACAAAACACGTGAAAATGACGAAAATTTGCAAATTATTTCGAGTTAGAAATTCATGAAAAATTTTCTTTTTAAATCTAAGATTTGAAAATGTAATACAAGATTCCTCATAAGTTTGTCTATCTTTTTTAAAAAAATGTCTACAAGTCAAATTAAATTTTTATGAGCATTTGATATTCCTATTTTTATAACACTTGATATTCACTGGATTTATATCATGTTACGATTTTCTTATTTTCTTGTAATTAAAAAACGAATGACTGTAGATACTTTAAAATTCCACTGTATGTTTATATTAGCATTTTCTATACACGATAAAATTTTGAAAATAATTTGACTCTTTTTGAGCTGTTTACGGACATTGTCAGTTTTCAATTTTTTTAGTTTTATTTTTCTATAAATATCAATAAAATTGTATTTGTTGGGTAAAAAAA
>NW_021759689.1:0-870 GCF_005508785.2 Acyrthosiphon pisum
CGCTAGGCCTAAACACGCAGGATGACCATGTATGGTCATCTGAAATAATAGAAGGGACAGGGACAGATACCCATCGAGGAGAGCTGGTGGACAAGCATCCATCAGACGAGCAACACGACCCAAGAAGAACAGTTTAACTAAAATACATAGTCACATCTCGCTAACCCACAGTTATATTATTCATTTATTTGGACTTAGCCATTTTTTGATTAAATATTAATAATTTAAAGAGTAAATAAATACAAGTATTACTATTCATTTTTCGTAATTTATTTCCATACTTCCATAAGTAGATTGCAGTTGTAGGCTCGTTACAGTATTGAGGAGTTTTAAAGATCTTTAATAATATAGAAATTTAATAAATACCTACCTATTACAATAATCTTAACAGAAAAATAAGGGTATCCTATAATTTTTTTGTGGCTTGAATATGTGTAGATATTTGTACCTACAAAATCCTGGGTAGTGGGTAAACATGTTGTATTTCCCTGACTATCTCATAATGTATAATGTTCACTTAATTACAAGGTTTTAATAAAAAAGAATCCATTTAATAATCAAGTTAATGATTTGAAATTGTTAGAATATGAATATCACACTTGTCATATACGTTTTAAGACTGGGGTCTTCAACCCTAATGAGAATTTCAGAAAAAAAATTAAAAACTATAATAATTGTCCTTTAATAATTATAAAATTAAAAACATTTCATATTATAAAACTAATAATATAATAGCTATTATTGGGTTTTTTTTTGAGTTGACAAAATTAGTTTTTAAGTATTAGTCAATCTAATTTTTGTTTAGGATTAATTTGGTTTTGATATAATATAATGTTCAGATATAGAAATGCTACTAAACAGAGACATAAG
>NW_021759689.1:3348-4075 GCF_005508785.2 Acyrthosiphon pisum
AAATCAAAAATAGTTTAAACTTAATGACATATGTATCATTTATTTAATTGTAGAAACTACCAACTAGTAAAACTTACCAACAAATTGTACATAATAATATGTACTACTCATCAAGTATCCAATTGACATGCAACTAACCAATTTAGGTACTTTATTAAAAAAAAATATAATATTGTGTATGTGGTAGATAAGAAAAAATACATACAAGAACTTTGTACTTGAACTTTATTTATAAAAAAGTGCATAATTAAAATTTAAAAACTTAAAAATGTGAAATATTAAAAAGTAAAAGTTTATTAACATTAACGATTCAAGATCATGATTTAATCAAATCATTTAAAGTATTTGGCACAATTAAATATGAATTATCTTACAAGCTTAAAACAATAAATATAACCTAATAACCGTTTATCTACTCAGCGTATTTTCATGTACTTCACGATAACCTGGTAATAGGTATACTTATAAACCATGATAATATTATAGATAATCGTGGTAATCGTGCACAGAACAAAATTAACAATACAAATAACAGCTACGACAGCTAAATAACAGATTAGCGACAAGACGTGATAGTCCAATAATCCAATTGGCAATTACTTATAATATGTATGTTAACAATAAAAGTTATTTTCGGAAGTAGGTAGGTACACTGATAATCATTTATCACCATATCTTCGGTATCGAATTTATTACTTGTAACTTCTGGTCTTTATAAGCGATAAGT
>NW_021759690.1:0-2592 GCF_005508785.2 Acyrthosiphon pisum
CGGTGACGTCCAGTAGCATACTTGTGTCTTGGATGCAACCGAAACGGCCGAACGGCGTGATTATCAAGTACACGGTGTACGTAAAACACAATAAGGTATACAGTCAACAAATTGTGTGTAGGCAGGGTATAGCTAATACAAAGTATTCCGATGGTTTCCAGATCGTTGAAAAGGAAATCGTATTCGGCGACAAGAGTACGAAGATTGAGGTGAGGCGGCTCAAGGAATTTCAACGGTACGAGTTTTGGGTGACCGCTTCGACCGTGGTGGGCGAAGGGCAGCCGAGTTTTCGGGTGAACCAGAGTCCAAATTCCAGAGGTAAGGATACACCTTCGAACAGTGCACGTCGTGTACTATAATGCAGCAGACGTCTAAACGGATATTATATTGTTTTAAAACACTCCCTGTCCGCCCACAGCACCAGCCAGAGTGGCGTCGTTCGGTGAACACGTGAACACCGTCGTAGGGTCCAAGTGCACGATCGAGTGTTACAAGGTGGGCATGCCGACTCCCGTCATCGTATGGAAGTCACCCGAAAACATCGAAACCAAGTGAGTAGCAGCCTAGGCCCACGACGTTTAATTGTATACCCCGTCGATCTCTGTTGATATTTTCGGTTCAAAGGGTGTTGTCCGACGGTAGTCTATCCGTTGGCCCCGTGGTCGACAAAAAATACTCGGGCAACTACACGTGCCATGTGGAGAACATATTTGGCAGGGATCAGATTTCGTACACGGTCAACGTACTCTACCCTCCGTTGCCGCCCGAGTTCAGCGTAGACCCGGTATCGACCAGCGCCATTCGGATCCAGTGGAAGCCGGTCAAACAGGCGGACGCCGTGACCACAGCCTACGTGCTCAACTACCACACCGGCAACGAACCACAGCAAAGCGTGGACGTGGATTCCGACCGGTTTGCGTACACGGTGGAACGCCTGAAGTGCGGTACCAAATACGCGGTGACCATGCAAACCGTGAACACGGTCGGCACGAGCAACGTAGGTCCCGTCGTAGAAGTGTTTACGAAAGGTGGAGGTAAATATTATGACGACGTTTCCGATGACAGATTTTTTTTTTAAATTAAATGATAACTCTTATGTTAACAAAATATAATGTTAAGTCTCGAACGTAAAACTCATACCTATTATATATTTTCACATACATCTATATTGAGCGAAAAACGGTATAGGTACTGCAAGTCGGGGAGAAGGATGACTTATAGTTTCGTATTCGATAGCCGATACAGTTCAGTGTATACACAATAATAATTTTTAGGTATATGATAGTATGAGACTCAAAATCATGTATCAGATATCAAGTTTATACGAGTTGTATTTTTAATAAAATATTAAGATAAAAACAAATGTAGGGAAGAGTAGGGTACATATGTAATGTACAATACAGTATTGTACATTACAGTATTGTACATTACATATGTAACCCCTATTTTAAATCTTTCCAAACTTTTTTTCCAATTATTAAAACCATTAACAGCGAATGTTTCTTTTGAACGTTTTTCAAAAAGTGTATTTAATGGCAAGGTAGAATTGTTATCCACTGCGCTTTTACACTCAAAACAAAATACTTTGTCCAATGCAGAGTTATAAGTTATCCAAGAATAATTATCAATCCATTTTGGTTGAAATTGTCTACCAGTGTTTTTTAACGATTGTGTCTGATTCTCAGATTCTGGCTAAAATATTATATTTAATAGTTATTAATGTTTTTTTAATTTTCCTACTTGTAGGAATACATATTATTGTAAAAAGTATCTATACAAAGCACAAATAAAATTAAAAAAATAAAGAACAATAATTTCTATTCAATATAGTAATTATTTTTGTAATTAATTAATAATTACTTCATTCTGTTCATTCTTATTGATGCAACCATCTTCAAGATTTCCATCTTCGTCGTCCTCATCATAATTAGTGAAAGATTTCTTACCAAAATAGTTTAATAATGAATTTTGTTTTTTCATTTTAAAACAATTTATTACAAATAAAAAAATTAAAAAACTACACACAATTTTAAACTTTGAACTGAAATTTGCAAAACAACATCATTTTGATAAAAAAAAGTCTGTATCACAAGAACTAAAAATTATGATAAACTGTAGTCAGTGCAGCCACTGTCACAATGTTACAATATTCATATCATCATTATAATATGTAATTTTATTATTAACAATGTTCTCGAATCTCGGATATATTATTCTGTAAACATGATTTGGGAAATTCAAATCTCAATCTTTTCAATGGGGGCTGAGCCCTGACTCCATCTTTTCAATGGGGGCTGCGGCCCCCGAGCCCCCATGTAGTCGGCGCCTATTGACTGTCAATACTGTCTATGTTATGATCATTATTATACTATAATGTTGACAAATACGTTTGATTAGATATACTTTCAATCAATAAAATAACATGTGTTTATAAAACCTTAACTTTTTCTACTAAATAAGTAAAAGTGGATTGAAAAGAAAAAACAAATCGTTCCCAAAATTTGATTGTGCCCCAATAAGTTTATAGGTAACCCTTAGACGAATGTAACATGATATCCGTATGTTTATACATTTTAGGTACCTATACTTTTA
>NW_021759691.1:0-1497 GCF_005508785.2 Acyrthosiphon pisum
ATGGATGGAATTAAATTTGAATCCAATGATATTATATCATTGTATACGAAAAACGATTCTGAACGGAGATGATTTGTCAGTCTAGGATATATTATTTTTAAAGAAAAACTTATGGAGAACCTTGTACCAAATTTTAAAAACTTAGTTATAAAAGAAAAAATTTTTACGATTTTTCAACCACTAAATTACTTGCAAATTTTCGCAATTTTGACATATTTCGTATAAATTTGAACTTTAAATGCTTATAAATAAAAATTGTGACAATGTATTCCTTTTATTTTGCAACTGCTATTGTAAAAATATGTTAGGAGCCTTGTATTAAATTTCCAAATCTTAGAATTAAAAAGAAAAACTTTTATGAATTTCTGTCTAAGATAATTTGAACATTGCCGTAATTTTTACGTATTTAGTCAAAATTTGAACTTTAAATGCTTATAAAAAAAAAATCGTGACTATATATTTCTTTTATTTTTCAATTGCTATTGTAAAAATATATTATGAGCCTTGTATTAAATTTTGAAATCTTAGATATAAAAGGAAAATTTTTTATGAATTTCTAGCATAAAATAATTTACGAATTTTCGTGATTTTTACATAGTATGTTGTCAAAATTTGAACTTTAAATGCTTATAAATAAAAATTGTGACAATGTATTCCTTTTATTTTGTAACTGCTATTGTAAAAATATGTTAGGAGCCTTGTATTAAATTTCCAAATCTTAGAATTAAAAAGAAAAACTTTTATGAATTTCTGTTTAAGATTATTTGAACATTGCCGTAATTTTTACGTATTTAGTCAAAATTTGAACTTTAAATGCTTATAAAAAAAAATTGTGCCTATGTATTTTTATAATTTTTGAATGGGAGTTAGAACAACATATGTGGACCCTTCTATTAAATTTTCAAGTATTTTGACCCAGCTAATTTTTTTTTATCAACATTTATAAAAAAAAAATCAAAAAAAATCGATTATTTCAATTGCCTATAAATAGATTAAAAATTAGTGAAATATTTTGAAAATAAAACTATATAAAGAAAATGTCAATTTAAACAACTGGTAAAATTTTCAAGTGTCTACGACTCATACTTTTTGAATAATAACAAATATCAAAAATCGTTTGAGGCTAAACCGTTATTTAATGCGGTTTTGTAAAAATTTAAATTTCAAACACTCGTAAAAATTTTTTGTCTTAGTCCGGTTGAGTTTTTTTTACAGATATTTAAAGAAAAACTTATGGAGAACCTTGTACCAAATTTTAAAAGCTTAGTTATAAAAGAAAAAAATTTTACGATTTTTCAACAACAAAATTACTTGCAAATTTTCGCAATTTTGACATATTTCGTATAAATTTAAACTTTAAGCACTTATAAAAAAAAATTGTGACTAACGATTTTGGATTTTTTTTTATCACTGTGAGAACACTTATAAGAACCTTGTATTAAATTTTCAAAGTTTTCTATCCAACCAAACATTTTTTTATCGTTATTTTAAAAAAAA
>NW_021759692.1:0-974 GCF_005508785.2 Acyrthosiphon pisum
TTTTATAAATAATATGGCAAGAAAATACGTAGTGTAAAATAAACACGCGGGGTTGATGACCTATTTCAGTGAATGCGGGGACGCGGCTGGTAATACCGGTTGCTGGTGTCCTTTATAGGGACGACTATTCAGTGGCCCGTTATACGACCTAATATCCCTCGACGACTCGATATGGTGTTTGTGTGCAGGTGTTGATTTAAGAGGGACTATAAGTAAATGTATATATGTGTGTGTGTGTGTGTGTTTTACAATTGTGGGTTTGTATTTTCTTGAAGGGAGTATGCGTAAAATCGTCCTACTACTGTATCATACCTACCTAATGTAATTTGGACAGTCTATGTTATGTATGTATATATAATTGATCACTGACCTTATGCGACGGTGTTTGTAATATTTCTCTGCATCTGGTTTGTGTTTCTCCGGGGTAGTGTTCGACGGTCGGTATCACGGCGACAATATATGTATTTTGATTCGCAAGGCTCACAATATATTATGTGTGTAACGCTCCTTCCTGGAGCCTCGTAATAAGAACCCGTATTTTAACTATTGTGATTGTGACTATTATCGTATGCTCTTGAAAATCCCTACATTCACGGCAATCGTACACAGTCGACGGCTAACCGAATGTAATTTAAGTTATGGAGCACTTGAAACTATATTTATATATTCTAAATAAATTAACGTAATTATATACTATTTATGATAATCTTATAAATTATATTTTGCTCATAGAAATTCCTACACTCGAGGCAATCGTACACAGTCAACGGCTAACCGAGTGTAATTTAAGTTAAGGGAGCACTTAAAATTATACTTATGTATTCTAAATATATTAACGTAATTATGTAATACTTATGATAATCTTATAAACTATATTTTGCTCATAGAAATTCCTACACTCGAGGCAATCGTACACAGTCAACGGGCTAACCGAGTGTAATTTAAGTTAAGGAGCACTTAAAATTATACTTATG
>NW_021759693.1:0-798 GCF_005508785.2 Acyrthosiphon pisum
TGATTTTTACTAATATATTTATTTAATCTGCGGGCTACGCTGAATTGAATAAATTCGGAATGACAAATATTATTAAGAGGATGCTACACACGCATGTGTGGTCTCCGTTTTATAAATGTAAAACATAGTAAAAATTGTTTTGCGTGGATGAGAACCACTATGGCTAAACTTATAGTTCATGTTATGCAACCAAATGTTCCTACTAGGAAGAAGAGAACATAGACTGTGCTATTTTGTTTTTAATTTTTCGATATCACAAATACGAAAAAAGTTCTCATAGTTTAAAAATAAAAGTAGTACAGTAAAATGGGGTAACTTTGATAATTTTTTACTGTTTTATGACAATTTCATTTTTTATCATATGGATAACTTCTGTAGTGTTAACGATAAAACTCTCAAAATTAAATATTAGTTACAACTAGTTCAATATTTTAACGTTTTAATTTTTAAAATGCTGAAATTATCTTTTAAGATATCAATATTTTTTAATATGCTATCAAAGTAACACAACGTGCAATTTCGATACCTATATTTCTTAATGTGATATCAAAGTAACCCCGTTTTATGAAGAAAAAATTTAATTATCATGGTACTCTGGTGAATAAAAATATATGGGTATCAAAGTTACCCCGCGAAATCAAAGTTAGGTACCCCATTCTAATTAAAAATTTAAAGCTAATGTAATGCAGTTAGTTATAGTATTACGATTACGGGGGTGTGGGGGACAAAGCCCCCATGGACTTCTGTAACATAAACTATTCCAGCACCCCTAAATTCACACCCAATGTGCGCCTATGC
>NW_021759694.1:0-1231 GCF_005508785.2 Acyrthosiphon pisum
ATAATTTTAATTATTTTAATAACAGTATTATTGTTTACGCAAGCAACACTGCCGTCGATAAAATATTATCTGCAGATAACGTCGCAACGATCGTTGGACTCCGCCGCCGCTGATACTCGCGACACCGCCGACTTGTCGCCACCGCCAGTCAACTAGTTGTACGCACATCTCTGTGCTGGCCGGTCGACACGACGCCTACCTGCGTCGTCTGTGTTTTTCGCCGGACAAATAACTTATAAGTCGCGCGTTCTGAGTGTGTGCCTATTACCTACGCTATCGTCTTTATTAACGTTGTCGTTTCCCGCATTCATTATTGTGTCGCGTGAATTGTACACGCGTCACCTGTCGTGCTATCGTCAAGTGTTTCATGGTGTGGTGACGATTTACAGCGACAGTTTGCTTTACACGATTACGTCATTCCGTTGTGGCCTAGCCGTTTATTTCGGCCCTGGTGGTTTACCGCCGATCGTTGCGCAACGGAACGCCGTTACTTCGCTACGTACTTATTCTCGAATCGCCACTATCCGGGCGTTCCACTTCCACCGAACCAACGTCGCGGGACCCTCCGCGCCCCGCCGTGCCGTGGCCTAGCCGCCGCCGGGACTCGAGCAACAGCTGATCGCCGCCGCCGCCGTCGATTCCAGATAAGAATTATTTTCAATAATAATATTATCAATGTTGTGTTGGCGTGTTTACTACTGACAAACCGCCGTCTCTGATGTGACCTATAGCAGCGGTCTGTGCGCTGTTTAGGCAATAGGTCCTTATAAAAATATTATTATTCTCTGTTAGGTCCCCCCCCCCCCCTGACTACGATTCAGACCCCTCCAAAAAACATTTTTTATTTATTTAAATATAAGCCGAGTATAGACTTTTTTAAATTAATAATTTTGTTAGGACCCAGCATATTGCTTGTTGTTTTTAGTTAAATACAATTATGTTATGCAGTTAATATAATATATATAATATGTATAGGTATACACTGCTATACTGCTTACAGATAGGTGAAGAGCATTGAACACATTGTACACTGTAGTGATAGTACACATATCGTGAGGACTAAGGAACAAAATGGTACGCAACCTTTTAAAACCACTTATTTTCTTTTTTGTCCCAAGTTAAATGCAATAAACCATCAGCCGTCATAACATAGCAAAAATAAGAAATTTGAAAATAAGGTATTAGTGGTATAATTCAGCCCACTGCCATTCGAAATTATTCTTCTTAATAT
>NW_021759695.1:0-958 GCF_005508785.2 Acyrthosiphon pisum
TCGACGGGGCCGTGCGAGGTCCGTAAAGGCGGTGAAATTCGAATTTTTAAAAAAAAAATCAAACAATTTTCGTTAAATATGAAATGTAAATAACGAAAAAAAAAAACGCGGAAAAAAAAATTGAAACGACATCACGGCCGCCGCAAATTAATTCGAATCGCGGCGGCCGGTAACGAACCCACGACCCCCGGGTCAATCCTACCTACGCCTAACCGACCTACCTACCTACTGAGTTGAGGATTGGAGTCAAATCAACGACTCTTAAGCCGTTTCGCCGTCCCGGCTTATTACGAATGCGGTTCACACGTCCGCTTCGGGCGTCAGAACGGACGATCTCAGAGCTTCGGACGGCAGACGACCGTCTTCGCCGACCCCGGACGTCGAAAACGCGATATTCGCGAAAAAATTCGGACCTCCCGGCGCACGTATTTATGACCGTATATAGCGATACCTACTCGTCGGCGGGACGTCCGCTTTCCGCGACCCCACTCCGCCACGGGACTCCCCCCGGAGAAAGCGCGGCCGCGCGCCGCCTATAAATTTAGCGGGGAACGCGAATAAGTGGTCGACGGGGAGGGCGGACGCGTCGAAAAGGGCTAAAACTCAAATCTTTGACAAAAAGTACGAAAAACGCGCGCGACGGCGGCGCTCGGTTTGCACGCGCTCTCGGCCGCGGCGGGCCCGCCGGGAAAAAAGTGCGGCCGCGCGCGGCCCATAAATCTAGCGGGGAAGGCGAATAAGGTCCGAACGGGGCTCTCTCGAGGCCCCCCGGGGGGGTAAAACTCGAAGATATTTGAAAAACATCAAAAATATAATAAATCGAGAAAAGTGATAACGAGCGGTGATAACGAGGCGCTCGCCCGGTCGAAAAAATCTAATTTTCTCATTGGCGGGTGGCTTACGCTTACGGTCGGGTAACCCTCGAACGGGTCACGTTTTATAGTATAAGACTAGATTC
>NW_021759696.1:0-976 GCF_005508785.2 Acyrthosiphon pisum
TAGCAGAACATTGTAAATAGATACGATCTCCTTCCATAAAAAGTGTAAAGTAGATAGGTGTATTTGATTGTCTTGCTATCAGTCATCAAATCACATAGGTAGGCAATCCAACTGCGTCGGATCGCGGACAATATACGAAGCGTTTATCACCAGGTATGCAATCCACCTGCGGTGGATTGCGGACCCCGTTAGTAGCTTAGGTAGGTAAAAAAATATTGTAGAATATAGTTTCTGTCAGTTATAAGTTGAAAGTTATATAAGGATAAGTGATATGGATTGGACAAAAGGCCTGCGCTTTGGAGGGTACGTTAAAAAGTTTGAGCGTCTAGCAATCCGTCACGAACGATGTAAATCATTAAATGGATGGGTTGTATACGATCTCCTGGCGTTTGACCGATTCTTTTGGTTGTTAAAATTGTTAAAAAGTGTTGAGCCGATGCTGTATTCGATTGTCTAGCTATCAGTCGTTAAATCACATAGGTAGGCAATCCGACTTCGTCGGATAGCGGACAATATGCGAAGTATATATTGCCAGGTATGCAATCCACCTGCGGTGGATTGCGGACCCCGCTAGTTCCGTAAGTATGTCAAAAACTTCACGGACAGTTTAGTTTTAACCTTATATCAAAGAAACGTACATATTATACTGTAGTAAATAGTGTTATGGATGTTGATGATATTAAATGTATATATATTATATTATATTATCTATTGTTGAATTCCACATATAATACCTATCAGTCCTGTAAAGAATACTTTTAAAAAGTACTTGAGTAAATACTCAAATAAATTTGTTTTTAAGTATTTAAGATACTACTCAAATACTTTAATTGTAAAGTATTTCAAATACTACTCAAATACTTTGAAAAAGTATTTGGAATACTTTTAAAATACTTTTGGTTTTTAAAGTGGGTTTCTAATTATCGTAATATAAACACATAGGTAGTACGGTAATCTAATAGTTATCTAATAGTTA
>NW_021759697.1:0-726 GCF_005508785.2 Acyrthosiphon pisum
TTCAGTGACATTTTCAAGTATCTACAGTCATTCGTTTTTTAATTACAACAAAATAAGAAAATCGTTACATGAGAAATCAAGTGAATATCAAATGTTGTAAAAATATGAATTTCAAACGCTCATAAAAATTTAATTTGAGTTTCTTATAGACATTTTTTTTTTTGATAAAGGTAGATTAACCTATAAGGAATCTTGTATTACATTTAAAAATCTTAGTTCTAAAAAGAAAAATTTTTACGAATTATTAACTCAAAATAATTTGCTAATTTTCGTGATTTTTACATATTTTGTCAAATTTTGAACTTTAAATGCTAATAAAAAAAAACTGTGACTAAGGATTTTTAATATTTTTCAAATCTCATTGTAACAATATAGTAGGAACCTTGTATTAAATTTTCAAGTATTTTTACTCAACAAATAAAGTTTTATTGACAATCATAGAAAAAAAAAAACTAATTAAATTGGAAACTGAAACTGTCCGTAAACAGCTCAAAACAAAATTAAAAATATTTTGGAAATGTTATCATGTATAGAAAATGGAAATATAAACAACCAAGTGAAATTTCATGTATCTACAGTCATTTGTTTTAAAGTTACACCAAAATCAAAATCAATTTTCTCGAAAACAAATTTTGCGAAATATTCCCGTTTTTCCTTAATTTTCTTTTGTTTTCCCGGCGCTTTTGAAAACATGGAAAAATTTACTTTTGACCTCCCCAAGTACCA
>NW_021759698.1:0-1485 GCF_005508785.2 Acyrthosiphon pisum
AAGATTATTGTAATAGGTAGGTATTTATTAAATTTCTATATAATTTAAAGATCTTTAAAAATCTTAATACTCAATACATGAAATTCCTAATTAACTAAATCACTAAATCTAAAAAATTAATATTAGGTAAGTACCTGGCTAATTACAACCAAGATTTTTTTTTTATGAGCTATAATTTACCATTTACATTTTTTTTTGTTTTGATAAAATCAAACATTTGATTTATGTTTTTTTATATTTGAGATGAACTGGATACTATTATAAATCTTCTGATGGTCGTATTTACACATACATTTGCATACTCTAGGTATAACTATGCTTATTGTTTAATGATTATATGACAAACATGAAAACAATTCCAACATCCCCAAAAATACTTCTATGTTGACAACCGTTTAGCTTAGATTATCCCATAGATAAGTATGATATAATCCTACCTATATTATCCTACCTAATACCTACATAATATTATATTTTTTTTAATGATTTAATCAAATCATAGACATATTAATAAATTAATATATTAATAATAATAATAACATATTAATATGTCTATGAATCAAATAAAATATTTATCAGTTATCTATTCAACGTATTTTGGTAACGTGATCCATAACAACCTGGTATTTGGTATACATCCATATCATATAATCATGTAACTATGATATCAGCACGGAGTACGATCCACGATTATAAACGGTCATAGCAAGCGATACTCCACATTATCATAGATATTAATAGACTTATCTATAATATTTATTAGTAATCGAAAATCAGACAACACTGTTTCCTTCGATGTTCATCAGACATGACTTGGTATGTAGCGGGGTCGTGGGGATTACACGTGTGTATGGATATGTGACAGTAATGGTCCAATCACTTATAATATGACAATAAGTTATTGTAGCGAGTAGGTACAATGGTTATCGGTATAATATACTTTGGGTTCGACCGATATCGAGTTTATTACTTTTAGCTTCTGGTCTTTATAATTGATAAGTATTATTATGAGAAGTGCAGCAGTGCCGCAATCACTTTTAGTGGGGCGCACGGTGGACGCCCTGCTAAATGGGCATTTTACAATACATTTAGGGGCACAACTTATAAGCTTACTGTACTTGAAATGATTTGAAAAGTGTAATATTTTTTACTCTGGGGCATAAAAATCCAAATTGCGGCGGTATCTACCGACTAGGTATAACACATTAACACACAAACACCTGCCAAAACTACCCAACTTTGAGGAGTTATATCTCATCAACGGATTAATGAAAAATGAAAATTTAAACGTGATAATTCATAAAAAAAATAGCTTTATTAATTTATGAAATTAAAAGTATAGGTTACCATTTGAAAATCAGAAGTTGATAGTGTTTTTTCTAATAAATATGACGGTGAAAAATATAAAAAAATTATATAATTCTAGAACAGCATAGATCTAAAATTTTGAAAAAAAAAAAAAATTTGAAAAAGTGAATACTTTTT
>NW_021759699.1:0-865 GCF_005508785.2 Acyrthosiphon pisum
GAAATCGGAAAAATATATACCGTTATTAAATCGAAATCGTAATTGGAAAAAATAAATACCTATATCCGAAACCGAATTTGAAATTGATAATGATAAATGGTGATATCCGAAACCAAAATTAAATCGTAAATAAATGTTTTAAATTTCAAGGCCTTATCATTAGGTACCAACTGTTAACTTTTCATGTTTTTTTTTTTGTAGAATATATTTAAATCTATATTTAAATTTGTTCAAAATATTTTATAAGAAAAATAGATCTACAAATATAATATACATATTAAACAATAACAATGTGATTTAAATTTATAATTGTTTTTTAATTTCAAATGTGTTCTAAATAAAAAAAAAAAATATGTTATTTTTGTCATTTCAGAAAATGATCAGATTATAACTTAAAATCTGTTTAGTGGTTATTTTAGAAGTTGTTATTTTTTTTTTTATTTTATATTATAAGTACCTTGATTATATTTTGTACTTTGTAAACATTATTGCTTATGTACTATGTTGTAACCTTATTATGTTTAATAAATAAAAAAAAATTGTTTTTAAATATCACAGATACTTGTTATTGTTTTACATAAAATGTCTAACCGTTTGAATATTGAAACAGTACAAAAAAGTCAATTAATAATAAAATATAAAATCGATATGTCATTCCCTGAAAAATATTATTCTCTATCTTTTTTGTCATAGGTGACTTTACTCTAAAATTACTTACGGGATAATGAACCATGTAAATGATATGGTGCAAACATCCCGGTGCATTATTTTTCACACCGGGTTTAGTCTAGCGAATTTCTAGCTAGATTGACTATTGACTTTGCAGTGTGCGGTGTGCCGTCTCGTGTCGTACCTCGGGGAGTGA
>NW_021759700.1:0-800 GCF_005508785.2 Acyrthosiphon pisum
ATGATATAATATCATTGTATAAGAAAAACGATTCTGAGCGGAGACGGTATGTTAGTCTAGGTATAAGACATAATATTATATTAGGTACCTATAATAAATTCCAAATTAATCATATCATAATATTTATTAGGTACTTATAACGCGTTATACATCAACAAAAAACCGTGGTACTATCATAGATATATAATAGTATACTTTAGAAGTTTCAAGTACCCACGAATAATATTATACAATCACAACAAAATAACTAAAATAGTTATCCTAGGTTTTTAATATGTAATTTCGTCCAAATTTGTACTTAAAATGACTATAAAAATAAACTGCGTAAATGTATTTTTTAGATTTTTTGGTAACAGAATTAATTACTTACGTGGAATCTTGTTTTAAATTTTCAATTCTTAGATACAAAAATTGAACATTTTATAAATTTTTAACTACAAAATAATTTTTCAAATTAAAATTTGATAAATTTTGTCAAAATTTGATCTTTAAATGCTAATAAAAAAAAACAGATAAAACAGATAAAACTTTATTGATAATTATAGAAAAAAAAACCTAAAAAAATTGAAAACTTACAATGTCCGTAAACAGCTCAAAAAGAGTCAAATTATTTTAAAAATTTTATCGTATATATAAAATGCTAATATAAACATTCAGTGAAATTTTCAAGTTTCTACAGTCACTCGTTTTTTAATTACAACGAAATAAGAAAATCGTTACGTAAGAAATCGAGTGAATATCAAATGTTGTAAAATATGAATTTCAAACGCCCATAAAATTTAATTTGAGTTTGTTATAGA
>NW_021759700.1:41514-43751 GCF_005508785.2 Acyrthosiphon pisum
ATAGTAGTCGTTGCACCGGAACTAGACCTCTGACGTTGAATTGACTGCTCGCCTCGACCCCAGAAGTTGAAATCCGTCCGCGTTGACTGCTTGACTCGCTTCTAACTCCTTGAAAGTTCCGTACTCGACTGCGCCAGTGTAATATTCTCGTCGTTGGGGCTGGTCAGATTAATATTCTGATAGCCGTTAACTACGAGTATATTATGATTTTGCAGGAAGCAAGACTACTCGTGTTGATGATGAAGATGTTGACAGGGTAGTTTATAAATAAATGTAGACAGATGAAAAGATACTTTGTAGTTTATTTAAATGTTCTTCAGTAATTTCGTCTAAGTCCAAATGACAAGTTACTACACAGAGTGACGTGAAGGTGCTTGTTGTGCTCTGGAGTAGACACGTCTGAATACAGGCTGTTTCAGGCTCCCTTTTATATTCGGGTCCCTGCTCCCCCTGCCTATCGATACGCTATCTCTTCTCTAACGGATGTGATCCGTGTGACCATCGACTCAGCCCACGTACTTGCGATATTCCTAATCTGTAGCCTGCGGTGTGCATGTATAGAAAAACATAATGCTGTTTTCCACGAAGTATAGCGAATCGCCTATGGTTCGTTATCTTTTACATCCTGTTTCTAGTTTAATATGTGTACATAATTATCTATTTTGCGATAATGACAAGCTCTCATATCTTGTCAACTATTATATGAATTTCTTTATATTAGACTTTAATATAATGCAGTATTATAAAGCAGATAGTCAAAGTAAAAAATTTTATGTCAGATCCGTTTGATGTTCTATCAGGAGTTCCCCAAGGTTCACATTTAGCTCCCTTGTTATTTATTTTGTTTATAAATGATTTACTTTTTCAAACTCACGTAAACTTCTATTCGCAGATGATATGAAAATATTTCGGTTAGTAAAGTCCTCCTCGGATTCTATCCTCTTGCAAGATGATTTAAATACCTTATCAATCTGCTAATCAATGGTGCAAACAAAACAATTTATTATTGAACACTGATAAATGTAAAGTAATGTCCTTTTCTAGAACACGTTCTCCCCTTCTCCTCAACTATTATTTAAATAATACTTTACTTCATCGGGTGTTTGAAAATATCGATTTAGGCGTTACGTTTGACACAACATTATCCTTTAATAGGCATTATTTAAATATTTCAAAAAAAGCGTCATCCATTCTTGGATTTATTACTAGGACATGTAAGGATTTTTCAAATCCAATAACGTTAAAAACACTATATTTTTCTTTAGTACGCTCAACTCTAGAATATAATTCTATAATCTGGTCGCCTTCTGCAAATATTCATACTCAATGCCTCGAATCAATCCAAAAGTCAAAACTGTTTCCTTCGTTTTTTATCGTACAAATGTAATATTCCACGACTTCCGCATTCTCCATATAATCCTTTATTAAGTACTTTAAATATGAGTAGCCTTGCCGTACGAAGGAACATACTTGATTTGAAATTTTTATTTAAATTGGTAAATGGCTACATAGATTGTCCAGAACTGCTTAGTTTTATAAATTTTTATGTTCCTCAACGACAAATTAGGAATACTTACACCTTTCACAATCACTTGCACAGAACAAACTATATAATAAATTCACCTTTAAATAGAACCACTAGATTAGCTAATGAAACCCAAATTGATTTTTTTAATATTCACTCTATTGAGTCTTTTTGTTATTATATTAATAGATATTATCTGTAGTCACATTAATGTTTCTATCACTCAAATTATTGTATTATTATATTATTTTTTGTTTTCTCGATTTATACTGTAACTCATTATAACTATATTTAATCTCACCTGTTATTATACACATATTAAACAATGTATTGGGCTTCAGCCCGTTTAAAATTAAATAAATAAATAAATAAATAAATTTTATTATAGGTACTATTATTCTACCAACATTACGTGTCACAATTTTTGGTGTTTAATATACGAATTCCTGTCTTGTCTCTAATTACAGTGGGATTAATGTTATGACGTTTCCCGAGTATAGTTTCAATTCACTATTATTTTATAAAAAAAAAACATGTAATGATAATTCAATGAATGCAAAGTTGCAACATACATCCATTAGTAAGTATAAATATTAAAGTTATGCAGTGTGTGATTTAAATTAATTTGTTTTTAAAATTAATACCATTTACCCAATACCTACCCAACCACCCAACATTTTTAAGATCGGGCCGCCTCTATCTAGATCACCTT
>NW_021759701.1:0-927 GCF_005508785.2 Acyrthosiphon pisum
ATAATAATATTAAATTTAAATGTACTAACAACTTAACAATAAACATAAAGATAAGTTACTAAGAAGTGAACAGCATTCTATTTATGAGCGTGGCAATAAAACTAATATATGAAGAAATTATTTTGTATAATATAGAATTTAGTTTTAGGTGGTGTTAAGGAGGCGGAGCATTCTATGTATAGGATGGTTATGGTTGTAGTTTGTACGGTGAGAGGGGACGTAATATAAGGAGTGGATTCTGGTTGGATAGGCAGGAATACGAAAAGAAATGGAAGAAAGTAGATCGGGGGCATCAATAGAGCCATTAAGTAAAGCTGAGATGAAGTTGATGTCAGCATCAAAACGACGAGAGGAAAGAGTAGAGACATTTAAGGATGACCTAATAGTGCTGTAGTCATGAAGAGGGCGAGAAATGTTTAGAATATGAGCTGCGTAGGCAAGAAATCGATTTTGAACCCGCTCAATACGTACCTGGTCTCTGGCCAAATATGGTTGCCACACAACTATGCCATATTCAAGAGAGGAGCGTACTAGAGAGAAGTAGAGGGCACGAAGGCAAGGGATGGATGTAAATAGTCTGGTGTTGCGCTTTATAAAACCAAGTACTTTTAGAGCTCTACCAATAGTTTTATTAATATGATTTTCAAAGGAAAGGGTAGGAGTAAGGTAAAAACCAAGATCTTTAACCTCGAAAACACGTATAAGTGGAAAGCCATTTAGAGAGTATGGATGGATAAGAGGAACACGCTTCCTACTAAAGCTCATGAAGTGACATTTATTAAGATTTAGTGTGAGCCCTAGACGTTGGGTCCACTTACAGATGGAGTCAAGATCAGATTGTAATTTGAAGCAGTCAGAAAGAGAGAATTTTAAGATAAATTTTGATATCATCAGCAAATAACAGGACTTTAGATGTGGCAAGATAGT
>NW_021759702.1:0-1975 GCF_005508785.2 Acyrthosiphon pisum
CTAACATTTCTTAAAAATTTCCTCACAAATCGCACGATACAAGTCAAAGCTCACCACAATTTATCCAACTTGTACCCTACTGAAAATGGCCTCCCCCAAGGATCAGTCCTCAGCGTAACCTTGTTTCTTATAGCCATACATGACATATTTCTCCAAATTCAAAAACCCACCAAACACCTTATCTTCGCTGATGATTGCTACATATACTGCAGTGGCACCAACATAAATACTACCCGGGAAATACTTCAAAACGCCCTCCATACTCTACAAGAATGGGCCAATAAATCTGGATTCATCTTTTCTCTTCGAAAAAGCAAAGGCATACAATTCAATCTCAATTTAGACACCATCCTCTACCTCAAAAACACTCAAATCCCCTTTCATAAATCACTCCGTATACTAGGATTGATTTTCGATAGTAAGTTAAACTGGATCACGCACCTTAAACAGCTAAAAGTTGCATGCAAAGCCAAATTGAATTTTATAAAAACTCTCGCCAACCATACATGGGGAGCAGATAAAAAGTCTTTGTTAAAAATATATAAAACATTAATTCTATCACAAATCAATAACGGATCTCCAATCTACAATACAGCTAAGCCAAGACATCTCAAAACACTGGACCCTATACATCACGAAGGAATTCGTCTCTCAATCGGCGCTTTCAGAACAAGCCCCACAGAAAGTATTTTATGTTACGCAGGAGAAATACCCCTTCAATTCATAAGGGACAAAACCACTCTTCTACACTGTATAAAAAGGAAAACCACTCCCAACCACATTGGCCATATACCTCTTTTCAAAAACCAAAACTCAAACATCAATCACAATGTCAAAAAAAACTTACAACAATACATGATATCTACTCCAACTTATGCAATAAAATGAATATACATACCTCCATTGAAGAAAAAATTATCTTTCAAAAAAACCCTCCCTGGCTATGGAACATAAAATTATCAACAGATTTACTCACACTCTGCAAACATGAAATAAGCCACAAAATTATAACATCTCATTTTCACGAAATTATCCAATCTCGTTTCCCTAATCACACTCTAATCTACACGGATGCCTCAAAGTCTGAAAACGGCGTTGGCTTCGCAGTTGTTCATAATCAAACGACCATTGAACACAAGCTTCCCACAATAACAAACATATTCACCGCCGAAAACTACGCAATACTCGAAGCAATTAAACTAGCGAATTCGCTTCAAACAAATAACTTTTTGATTATCAGTGATTCCCTCAGCGTCCTAACAGCACTAACAAACCCGTGGCCTAGAAATGAAATAACTCAAATTACCCAATCTGAACTAATCAACACCCAGAAACCCTCCCATGTAGGAATAAAAGGTAACTAAATGGCCGATGAAGCAGCCTCCCTTGCCTCTAATATTCTACACAACAGCACCATCGACAAAATATCATCCTATGATATTTTTACGTCCGTCAAAAATAAAATCTTTTTGTCATGGCAACACCACTGGGACTCCATTCCGCCTACCAACAAACTTAAACACATAAAATGTTCTGTGAAACAGTGGTTTACACCTCCGGACCTCAACCGACGTCAAAATATAGCCATCACTCGTATTAGACACTCTCACACACTCCTTCCTTATCAGTAAAGATCAACCCCCTATATGCAACACATGCCAAACCCGTATCACCATAAGACATATTTTTGAAGAATGCCCAATACACGAACCAACCCCCACTCTTCTCAACCTCCCACTCAACATCAAAGAAGCTCTAAATGAAGAACATACTTTAAAAACCATCGAATTCATCACCAAAGACAACTTTATCAACTAAATATAGTTTCAATATAAATTAAATTGTAAATCTATTTAAACAAATATTGTAATTTTTAATATTGTAATTTACTTTTCTTTTTTTGTTAAACTTAAATAAAAATGTTGGCTAATAACCATTGTAGTTGAAGCCTGTAAACCTTTAAATAAAAAAAAAA
>NW_021759703.1:0-3348 GCF_005508785.2 Acyrthosiphon pisum
ACTACTTATACACTTAAAAGTTAAAAGTTATTAGAAGAATTAACAGAATTATATAAATCTAAAAATGATTTAATATAGGTACCTACCGGCTACTTATTTTAAAGTTACTCTGAAGTACTAGGAGCCTACATGTTATTCTTAGTATTGCCAGTTACAGTTGCCACTGCAGAGAGATCATTTTTCAAATTGAAACTTTTTGAGAAATTCTATAGCACAAGATCGTTTGACTAATATAGCTATACTTAATGTTGAACAAATCCGTGCATCTGAATTAAATTTGGAAAAGGTTGTAAATGACTTTGCTAATTTAAAAGCAAGAAAAATGAATCACCGTTCTTAATTTAAATGATTCATGTCACAATGACTTGAACTAAGTTATAAAATTGTATTTCATATTGTTTGTAATATTTTTTTTTCTTTGTAAGTAGGTTTTAAGTACCATATATTATAAAATTTGTTGAATTAATGTCTAATATCCAGTAATAAGTATGATCAATTGATATCTTCTAATTATTATTATTTGTATATATTTATGATACATTTTTTATCATTTTAAATTTGGTAAAGATTTTTTTTATATAATTATATGTTTAAATATAATAGAGGTACAAACAATCTTTATGGTATGCAAAACTTTTTTTAGAACCATATATTATTATAAAACGCTTTCATTAATATTTATATTAAAAAAAAGAACATCAAAAGTGTGTATAGTTATATTTTAATAACAATACACTGGTCACAATTATATTTTTAGGCTTTTATTAAAAAAAATCACCATCATTATTTATATTTGTATAAGTAACCTAAAAAAAAATATTATATACATAGACCTCAGGGGGCCCCATATATTGACATTGTCCGGGGCCCCAAGAATCCCAGTTGCGGCACTGCTTGTCCAACTGATATTCTTGACAATTTAATTTGCAATACATAAATAATATTGATAATGCTGATGTTTTCTCATTCGATAATGATGACCGTAGTCCGTAAATACTTTTTGACTCTCTTCAAAACAGAAAAGGACCTATCTCCACTTGCATTAGAACATGACAATGATGGCATACAAATAAATAATTTTAAAGCGATTTCAACATTAGGAAAAGTTGTGTTTAATGATGGATTATTATTAAGGTATTTTAACATTCCTTGCATGTTTTTAGTTTCAATGTGAAAATTTGTTATATAATTTTAAAATTGAACGATTTCTTCATAAAATACTGAACGATATATTATATATAAAGCTACATGGCAGTGCGTCACCATTTACGATTTACCATAATACTATTAATATTAGTATATTATGTTATTATCATGTCAATTATTCAATAACAATACATTTTCCGAAAAATGGTTAAATATACCTAACTCAAGTCACCCGCTTCCCGCCACCACCCATAGGTTAACAAAGTAGCCAGTGTAGGCACACACACCAATCCATAAACATAAATTACAATTATTTACAACACATTTTTCATAGATAAAATATTTTATCTTATTATAGATTAGGGCTGGCGGTATTCAAAATGTTGATACCGGTATCCGGTATTTGTTTACTACTGGTATTTACGATATTACCGGTTATACGGTATTTTCGGTAATTACCGAAAATACAGTACCACGGTAATTACCGACAATAACGAAGTGCGGTAATTACCGGAAATACAGTACATCGGAATACATATCAAATACAGATAATTAAAACCTTCGATAATTCGAAACCTTCGGTAATTCGAAGTAAATACTCGGTTCCTTGAAAACCACGCGGTAATTCGAACAAAAACAATGCATTTAAGTACACTTGGTAATTCGAAATTAAATTTTGGGAAAACTGGCCACTAACTATAGAATATTATTGTAAGAACCTTATCGTTTTATTTCTTAATCGTCTCTAATCGTAATTTAACTCGTCGAGTCGTCGATAGCCGTCAGCCGAATGTAGTTTTATTTTAGTTTCGTTTGGTCAGTTGTAAAGTCAAGTTCATGTGATGAGTGCGTCTAATTCTAAAAAACACAAATCTTTGACGATTTCAGAAAAAAAACAATTGATTGAAGCGGTTGAAAGAGGTGACAAAAAAACCGAAGTGGCTAAGACATTTGATATTCGTTTAAGTACACTGTCTACGATTTTGAAGGACAAAAATAAAATCATCACTGCGTCATCAAGCGGTGGTCGGAAACGAAACAGTAAAGGTGAGCATCCAAGACTAGAAGAGTGTTTAGTACAATGGGTTAGGCAATGCAGAGGGCAAAATGTGCCTGTAAGTGGCCTCTTACTCAAAGAAAAAGCAAAATCATTCGCCAAAGAGTTGGGCATCCCGTTTTTCTCAGCTAGTGATGGATGGTTAACGAATTTTAAGAAAAGAAACGGTATTGTTTTCAAAAAAATGTGTGGAGAAAGTTCTAGCGTTGACGATAACGTGTGTTCAGAGTGGCATCGTAAACTTTCAACTTTGTTAAAAAATTACGAGCCACGAAACATGTTCAACACAGATGAAACCGCTCTATTTTTTAAATGTTTACCAGATAAAACTTTCACTTTTAAAGAAGAAAAATGCCACGGCAGGAAACATAGTAAAGACAGGTTAACGATTTTATTAGCAGTAAACATGAACGGCTCCGAAAAGTTAACTCTACTCCTCATAGGAAAAGCTGCCAAACCTAGGTGTTTTAAGGGCATACGTTCATTTCCTATAACTTATCGTTCAAATAAAAAGGCATGGATGACGACAGAATTATTTAATGAATGGTTGTTTTCACTCAATGAAGACATGAAAAAACAGGAACGAAAAATGCTACTGTTTTTAGACAACTGTACAGTTCATAATAACCCACCCCCCACCTTTAACTAATATAGAACTTCAATTTTTTCCTCCTAACACCACATCGAAGTTGCAACCACTCGATCAAGGTATAATTAATAATTGTAAAACTTTTTACCGTCAAGAAGTTGTAAAGAATGTGCTGGAATGCATTGAAAGTGAACAACGCCAAACATTAGTGTATTGACTGCTATGATATTTGTTGATAAGGCATGGAAAAAAGTGGCTCCTTCTATGATACTCAAGTGTTTTAAAAAATCGGGATTTACCATAGAAATTCAAGAAACAGAAAACGACCAGTTGAATATTGAATCGATACAATGGAATTCCCTGCCAACTCAAGATAATGTATCTTTCACTGATTATGTCAATGTAGATGAAGATGTTGCTGTATGGGGAGTCCTCTCTGACGCCGAAATTTTGGAAAATATATTAAGCATTGATGAAGACAATGAAGATGACACAAGTCCTCTATACTCCGCGCGGAATAAGAACGTACCTGGGCGGCGGACCAAAACAGGTTTGC
>NW_021759704.1:0-859 GCF_005508785.2 Acyrthosiphon pisum
AGTTTACACTATCGAATAGTATTCGATAGTTTTTTTAAGCTATCGAATACTATTCGAATGTTTTTAAGTATAACCGATTAGTAGTTTTTCAATAAAAACTATCGAATATTCTGATAAGCTATCGAATAATCTATTCAAATAGCACTATCGAATAGTCTATTCGAATAGCACTATCGAATAGTTTATTCGAATAGCACTATTGAATAGTCTATTCGAATAGCACCATTGAATAGTCTATTCGAATAGCACTATCGAATAGTTTATTCGAATAGTTTGATATTCTATTCGAATAACACTATCGAATAGTTTTTTATTATACGGACTATTTGGAATTTTGATATTTCAAATTTTAATTCACAATTTATTTCTTGACCACCTGAGATTTTACTTTTTAGCGATGAATCATTGTCCCCACATAAACACGTATTCCAATTCCAAATATAGGCTGTAGAAAATTATCTTTACAAATTAGTAATTAATAATTATACATTAAAATTTAGAAAGTAAATAAACTTATTGTTCATAGAGATATTTGAAGAGCTCTAAAATTCAAATCTGATGTAATTTCTTCTATGGATAAAAATACATTTTTATTTTTATGTATCAAATATAAGATAAAAAACTAACAAGTTACAAGTTAAAAGTTACAACCAATCAAAATTCGAATTTCGAATGAATAAAAAATAAAAATTATTCGATTAACTAAACTATTGAATAAAAATTGAAAACATTGAAAACTATTTGATAAACTAATATATTATAAACTTTCGAAATAAATAACATTCGATAAAACTATTCGATAAACTATTCGAATGAAAACTATTCGATAAAACTATTCGATAAACTATTCGAATGAAAA
>NW_021759705.1:0-1106 GCF_005508785.2 Acyrthosiphon pisum
ATAAGACGTGTACTACTAGATAAAATTGATTGATAAAAGTCTCAATTGCAAAATTTTGAAAAAAGTCGGGATCAATTTTAAGCATATCGTGATTAAATCATGTACCTGAACCACCTGATTAATTTCAATTTTAATTATCATCCAACCATGCCAGTGTATAATATTATGCAACTGCCAACAATTTTAATAATTATAAAATCTTCGAATTTAGTAGAACAGGCCAGTGCCGCATTTAGGCATTTTGCGCCCCGGTGCAAAAAAAAATTGGCGCCCCCTAAGCTCCGGTGAAAAAAATTGCTTCCCCCTAAGGGGCCTACCCACGGAAAATATGGAAGTTTGATCCTCATTAACCTTTTAGATTTTGAGCACAGAAAAGAATATTTGTTTTACAATGTGTGCTTTTTTTAAAAATATTGTTTAGTAATTGCTTGATTCTCTCTCCGCAAAGATACATTTGAATTTATGTCACCTAAACCTTGCTTATAATTCATCATATAAATTGTTTTTTTTCAACATATTTAAGTAGGTTGTAGGTATTTCATGAATAAATAAAATAAAATTATATAAAACTATGCAAATTAATATTAATTAAAAAAATGCCAAACAGCATAATACTAATAAACTTTATACATAATACTGTTATTAAAATAATTAAAATTATACAATTTTAATAATTCACAAGTAAACATATTTCTGGCTACAACATTTTGGCGCCCCTAAAATACTGGCGCCCGGGGCAGTTGTACCGAGGGCCCCCCCCCTAAATGCAGCTCTGGAACAGGCCTACCTTTTTTAGATATTGGTTCACCCTCGAATTGATGGTTGAAGCTGTCTGACTACTCTTGTAAATGTAGAAAAAAATATATATGCATAATTTAAGCATAAAAAACTATACACATTAGTCTTAACGAAAAACATTGAATCATGGATATACTTTTGCAGGTGTCAGTTTAATACAATACAATTTTAACTGTGTACATTTCTGTTTTATTTAAATAAACTTGTATGATGAGATGTATTTTAGCTCAATGAAATGTAGATAAGATGCTGTTCCTACCTGCAGTCGTACTCGTGCATGCGACCATAATATTATAATAATATATGTA
>NW_021759706.1:0-824 GCF_005508785.2 Acyrthosiphon pisum
TCTTCATTTGTTTAAAATAATTATGGAAAACCATATTGATACTCCTGAAGGTATTGAATATTTACTAAAATATGTAACTTGTTTACCAAAGAAAGTGAAAAATATATCAAAAGAAAAAATAATTAAACATATACAATATATATCAATTGAAGAAGGTATAGGGAATAATATTTACCATAATGAAAAACTTGATATTCTTAATATTTGTATTAGAGAAATGGAAAAATTAATTGATATACCTATTATTGGTGCAGATTATTTATCATCATATGTTTCATGTTTACCAAAGAAAATTATTACAGGTTCAGGAATTGTTAATTTTCTTTTGAATTGTTCAAGTTTACCTCAAATACATTGGCCTGGTTATAATTATTTAGGACCGGGAACAAAGTTAGAAAAAAATAAAAAACCTATAAACAAATTAGATGAAGCTGCGAGAGAACATGATTATTTTTATAAAGATAATAAAGATACTAAAACAAGACATATTGCTGATAAAATTTTAGAACAAAAAGCAATGGAAAGATTTTATGATCCTCATAGTTCTATAGGTGAAAAAACTGCAGCCTTTTTTACAGCAAATTCAATGAATGCTAAAAGACGATTTGGAATGAATTTAATTTAATTTAATTTAATTTATTTTTTTGTATTATAAAATGAATCTAAATTTAAATAAAAAACAATTTAATAAAATATTGGGAAGCTCATAAAAGTAAGAGAGATGTATCAATTCTAATTGAAATAATCAATTGATAGTGGAAAACATAAATTTATTCTTGAGCCAGACAAATAAGAAAATTAAAAACGCTAAAAAAAATAATACC
>NW_021759707.1:0-1599 GCF_005508785.2 Acyrthosiphon pisum
TTAGATAAAATTGTAAATAAAGTATAAAAATAATAATTCGAATAAATTTGATTACAGAATATAAACAAATGAAAATAGGATTAGAATCGGTACGGCATATAATTTTGAGTCATGTGATCTAATATTATTAAATTTCGATCAGTGGTACATTATTATATACCGTATGGATTAAACACTCGATAAGAAAAAAATATACGAGTGAAGTCTTGTTAATTTAGTCAATGGCGTGAACCAGTGTTTTGATTAGATAGCACGGGCGGCACTGGGGATTAAATTAGCAAGATGGAAATAAATACAAGAGAAAAAAAAATTAAATAATAAAATCATTTTAATGCTGTACTGAACCAGAAATACAACTTTAATTGAATAGTTTATTGCTGGTTTGGACCTGCAGTAAATAAGATAAAAACACGCGATAATTAAATATATAATGAATAGAAATAAGATTTAAATATTATGGGAAATATATATATACGGGAAAAATATAGGAAAAATATATTAATAAAATAATATAAGGATTAGGAAACGTAAGGAAATATTATAATACATAAGGTAACTTGCACAATATAAGCATATTAAATATTATTAACATGGTGCTGGGAAAATACATAACAGTATATATATATTGCATGAAAAAAAAAATATATTGTAATAGAATAAGGAATTTATATTATATTGAAATATTAAGATTATAATTGTAAAACTAAAAAGAAATATTTGTTAAACATATAAAATATTAACATAGATGATAATTCAAATACTGATTGTAATGTCAAAAATACATAGTGGATTGTACTTTGTATCTTTTGACAATAATATATAACAAATGTAACAAGAAATATGTGGTGAAACCAACAATGTATCTTAACTATGTAATTGAAAACAACAATGTATCAAACTATAATTATAAACAAACATATGTAAACATATAATGATAAATGTAAACGTTCAACCATAGGAAGGTGCTTGAAGTGATGGAAATTCCAATTGAGTTAATTTTTATTGTTTAGACAATAAAAATGAACTTTTTAGGGGGGAGGTGTAACGGATAGTATCCGTTTCTTTCAAATAATACAAATATAAAGAACATAATAACGCAGGTAGTCAAGGTGAGAATATACGAGCTCTTGTTATTAATGTAATAATACAGGTGGTAAAGAATGATACTAGGGGGAGTGAAAGACTGTCACAGTAATCTATATATATGGGTTGCTAGACGGAGGGATAATAATATAATAAAATACATTCAAAACCACAAGTCATATTAAACGACAGGATATGGGAGCTTATTCATCACAAAATAGATATAGTACAAAAAACCATAAAGCAGGATGAGAATGCAACAGATAATAGTCGGTTCGTGGAAACATCATTTATGATTAGGTTCACACGTGTGCACGGGACACCGATAAACGCGGCGACGCATTATGGATAAGTCAATGGACCGGGGGGTAAGTAGAGAGCCTGGGCCCTTATAAAAGCAGACCGGAGACGGCCTGTATTCAGACGTGTTTTCTCCACTGTACTTTCGAGCACCTTCACGACACTTTGTGTATAATTTAAATTATTTGGACTTAGTAAATTTTACTGAAAACATTT
>NW_021759709.1:0-1172 GCF_005508785.2 Acyrthosiphon pisum
TATAAGATTATCTACCTTTATCAAACAAAAAATATCTATAATAAAGTCAAATTAAATTTTTATGATCGTTTGAAATTCAAATTTTTACAACATTGGATATTCACTCGATTTCTCATGTAGCGATTTCCTTATTTTGTTCTAATTCAAAAACGAATAACTGCAGATACATGAAATTTTTATTGAATGTTTATATAAGCATTTCCTATACACCATACAATTTTGAAAATATTTTGACTCTTTTTGAGCTGTTTACGGACATTTTCAGTTTTAAATTTTTTTAGTTTTTTTTCTATAAATATCAATAAAGTTTTATCTGTTGGGCCAAAAAGTGTATAAATTTAATACAAAGCTCCTGATATATTGTTACAATATCAGTTGAAAAATATTAAAAATACATAGGCACAATTTTTTTTTTATAAGCATTTAAAGATCAAATTTTGACAAAATTTATCAAATTTTAATTTGAAAAATTATTTTGTACTTAAAAATTTATAAAATGTTCAATTTTTGTATCTAAGAATTAAAAATTTAAAACAAGATTCCACGTAAGTAATTAATTCTGTTACCAAAAAATCTAAAATATACATTTAAAAAGTTTATTTTTATAGTTATTTTAAGTACAAATTTGGACGAAATTACATATTAAAAACCTAGGATAACTCTTTTAGTTATTTTGTTGTGATTGTATAATATTATTCTTGGGTACTTGAAACTTCTAAAGTATACTATTATATATCTATGATTTTACCACGGTTTTTTGTTGATGTATAACGCGTTATAACTTATAAGTACCTAATAGATATTATGATATGATTAATTTGGAATTTATTATAGGTACCAATTTTTTTTTAATACCATAGATAAGTATATATATGTCTAATACATAGACTGATATACCGTCTCCGCTCAGAATCGTTTTTCTTATACAGTGATAATATATCATTGAATTCAAATTTAATACTGTCCATTATACAGTGACCCACTTCTAACCTACTGTACAGCAGAGCGATATCCACTTACCCACCTTTTTCTATATTATGGGGGTCATGAGGCGGAATAATAATATGTGTGCTTCCGGGCGGAATTACCCTTAATAAGGTCTATTTCACACTACGACGGAACGGGTGACCAGAGGCCGGAATTTTATCCCGTTGACGTCTCCCTGCCCGATG
>NW_021759710.1:0-4714 GCF_005508785.2 Acyrthosiphon pisum
GATATGATTAATTTGGAATTTATTATTGATGCCTATTATAGGTCATTTTTTTTTAATACTATAGATAAGTATACCTATAATAGATATGTCTAATACCTAGACTGACAAACCGTCTCCGCTCAGAATCGTTTTTCTTATACAGTGATATTATATCATTGAATTCAAATTTAATACTATCCATTATACAGTGACCCACTTGTAACCTACTGTACAGCAGAGCGACATCCACTTACCCACCTTTTTTTTATTGAAAAAGTGTTTACCGTACTACATAATATTTAAAAACATAAGTTTATAAATTTAAAACATATAAAAGGAAGATATAGATAAATGTAAAACATATTAAAAAAAAAAATAATAAAAAAATTGTTTGTCAAAGTAATGGAACATGGATTTTATTAATTTGTATCATGTTAGCCAACCAGATTTGTATTTTGTAATTTTTGAAAAATTTTTGTGAGATTACGGAGTAAAGTTTAATTTAAAATCTGGAGTATTCTCCACTTTTAACTGGAATACATTTGTTTTTTTTTTATATATATATTAGTAGACAGTGGTAATTAAAATGTTTTTTCGTTTTCTTTAAATTTTTTGGGTGAAAACCAAATCACTCTTTTTTGTGTTTGGGTAAAAAAGGTCATTTGGTCGAAAACCAAAAGGTCGATCTTGTGTGAAAACATTTACGGTAAACTTTTATATTTGTTTTAAAATATAATTTTTTTATTCGAGACAATAAACTAAACGATTTCTTCTCATCTGCCCGAGTAACCAATGGCAATTATTTATTTACAAAAAAAAAGTACTTATTTCTGTACTAATTCCTACTATTACGAATTACAATAATTATTATAATCTGTAACCAATGGCAACCATTTAAAAACAACATTTTTAATTTCCAATGTGAATATCAAAACCCTTTTGTGAGCAGCTCTTTAAAATGCAAATTTGGGGAAATCCTCTCTAAGTGCACCCCTTCATGGTTGTACGAAAGTACCCGTGAAAATAATCTATACATACAAATAAATTGCACAGCTATTTATTTTCGGGAATGGTATACGTACCTGAGTATGACCTAGAGAGCCTAGATAATAATATATATAAAGGCTCTCTAGTATACGACCTATGTATTATAATTTATAAATATACAATATACCTATAAATACAACAAAGTAAATTCGTCATCGCATGCACATTTAGTCTGTAGATATTTTCCTGATTGAATAACTGAAGAATAAGTGAAGAAAGTGTAGACGCAGGTACAGCTGGAATCGAATTATAATGGGTTATTGTTTTAAAGGCAAACGAACTAATGTATTTACACGTAATGCCTATCGCTGTACCTGTAAGAAAGACTCAACAAAAATCGATAAATTGTATAGACCTAAAAAAAATACCTAATAGGTATATCGTATATGAGCAATGGATATAATAACAACGATTACAGAAAAAAAAAACACAAAAACCGATGGCGTCACTAAAAAGTACCAATAATGAACAAAATCATGCGCATTAGGTACCTATATAGGAGCCAAAGATTTTATTTTTTTAAGAACCGAAAAGAAACTGAAACCTAAATTTTAGTTTTTCTAGGATCCGAACCAGAGACGGAACTGTAAAAATCATCAAGGTTTCAGTCCCTGTATTTAATCCATCTATTTAACCAAGAATAATAGCCAACTTGCCATCAATGTGAAGTATCACTGACAATAGAACACCTTTCTCACTCCACTGCCCCATGTAAGATTAATAACGACACATCCTAAGCTTCCCCTACCAACATGGAAGAAACGCTAAGTTAAGTCAACACGAATGCTATTTTTAATTTCTTAACTCCACTGATCTTATAAAACTATTGTAAAAAAAAAACTATTATAAATAAAAAAATATTATATATACCTCTTAAATATCATCAATAATGTAAAACAATTTGTAAATTATAAGGCATTGTAAAACTTTTAAGCTAATGACCTTTGCAGTCGAAGCCTTAATCATGATATGAAAAATGCATGACAATTATACGAAATAAGTATACCACTTTGACTTCACAAAGTCGATTAAGTCACAACTGTTTTAAAATAAATACAATATAAGTATAGTACAACCATATAATATAATACATGTAATATATATTATAAATGTATAATAATGAGTCTTTGTTGTACCTATGCATAAATACAACAAAAGACACAAACTAAGTGCGTCATCACATGTATGTCTGTAGTCTGAAGATAATTTCCTGATTGAATAACTGAAGAATAATCTGGAAAAGTGTAGACGTAGGCTGGAATCAAATTTTTAATGGGTTATTGTTTTAAAGGCGAACGAACTAATAAATCTACACGCAATGCCAGAATAAAGTCGTTGAATGATAATATTATTACTATACCAGTACGGCTGTACCTATACATACAAAAGAAACTTGTGGTAAACAAAAAAAAGAAAAACCAAAAAACAATCGATAAATTGCGTAAACCTAATAGGTTTATAAGTACTTGATATAATAACAAAGGTTACAGACAAAAAACACAAAAACCTATGGCGTCACTATAATATTAACAAAGAACCAAATCGTGAGCATTATTACCTATATATAATAAACGATCCATATTGACCAATGACCAATGGCCATGTTATCGAGAAAAAAATACTTAACCGTATTATGATATAGTAATATTATTACCTGCAGTAAGTATGTATATACAATTTTGAGTTCAAGAAGTTGATAAATTCGGGACAGTTTTAAAATAAATGCATTATAATATAACTAGTTTTATAGTACGATCATGCATTACACATGTATACATAAAAGGAAATGCATTACCGCATGCATGTTTAGAGGACATATATGAGGATAATTTCCTAATGGAAATTGGAATAACTAAAGAATAATCTAGAAAGTGTCGACTTAAGTATGGCTGGAATCGTATTATGGAGGGCTATTGTCTTATAAAGGCGAACGAACTAATAAATCTACACGTAATGCCAGAATAAAGTCATCTGTTGATAATTATTACTAAACTGTATACGTCATACACACAAATTGCGATGGTGGACAAGAAAAAGAAAACCAAACAACAATCGATACATTTTGTATACCTAATAGGTATAATATCAGTAGTTGACATAATAACAATACGATTACAGACAAAAAACACAAAAACCGATGGCGTCATTATAATACTAATAAAGAATCAAATTGTGGGTATTACCCATGTAACTTACGATACCTATAGTATAATATAATATAATAAACGATCCATATTGACCATAATATTATCGATAAAAAAAATACCTAACCGTATTATGATATAGTAATATTAGTAACTATACCTTCCTAGTAAGTATATAAATTATACAAAATAAGTATACCACTTTGAGTTCACAAAGTTGATAAAGTCATGACTGTTTTAAAATGAATATATTATTATATTATTGCATAGAAATACAATACGGAAAAAACGTTTTATGCACTAATGCAATTTTTCAACTCCAATACACTATCGAGAAGATTTAAAATTATACTATATGTGTCAATCATAAGACCCACATTGACTTACGGTTGTGAAGCTTGGACGACAACGACGACAACGGAGAAGAGGCAACGAACATTCGAAAACAAGATATGGGAAAATAATCTGCGGCTCTGTGTTTGACACGAATACGGGAAGTTAACAAAGAAGGTACAATAGGGAACTGCAAGAAACGATAGACTTGAAACCGGTAACTAATTTCATCAAAGGTCAAAGAACTCAATGGCTAGGCAATATCTTAAGAAGAGAAGACAACGACCATCTAAGGGTGGCTTTCGAATGGAAACCTCAAGAAAAACGACCACTGGGACGCCCCAGAAAGAGATGGATTGACGGAGTGCAGAAGCCAGAAGATCTGAACGCAATGGGTATAGAATTTATACGAACGCGTGTACGGGAGCTCTCTCCGCTATTTCATTTACACAGTTACACAGTTACACACACACTAATAATCACTAATAATAATAAACAATAATAAGTAAACTCATCGAGAATATAATCAAAGTTGGAAAGTCGGAAAAATTCACAGCAAATACTCTAAAAATAAACCTTAGATCACCCCTGATTATAATATGTTGTGTATATACATTAGGTTAGGTATTACATTAGGTATTACGTTGAATATCATTATATAATGTACCTATATTCTCTTGATTTTCCATCAAACCTTACATGCCTACCTATACTTATATATGTAATATGCGTATTGTTAACGAGTATACCTAATAAGTAATTATATATTGCTAAAAAATTAATTCGAAATATATCGTTATTAGATAAACCATAATTCAACCTTAAGGTTGTGGGTGACGGTTTTTACAATTTTCCGCAATTCTTGAAAATTTTTAAATTTTATTTTATATTTTAATTGCAACCATAATTATAATACTTATCCACTTATCTTCTCCTCCATAACTATTTAGGGGTTAATATGGTATATTATATCAATAAAAATGACATCCCAGGAAAAAATCTCGATTTTCATTATTTTATATTTAAAAGAAGAGAATTTTTTTCAGGTTGGATCAAAGCCTGAATTTTCTTTTTAATTTAAGCTGCAGTGCTAGAAAAATACATTTGACAAATGAAAAACATTGTGCATTATTCAAATGTATATTTTGACTTCTATAATTATAATTTTGAAAATCGTGCGAACCAACCTACAAAATGGTCTCTTCTTTTAA
>NW_021759711.1:0-2706 GCF_005508785.2 Acyrthosiphon pisum
AAGATTTGAAATAGTTTCCAACACATTAACGGTCGCTACTAATCAACTTTGTTTTATAATTATATGTCATTAGAAGTCACAACTGAATAGAAGTAATTAAGCACTATTGCATTTCAAAATAATTACACAAGCCAATTTAATACTGCTGTATTGTGAAAATAGTTATTTTATCAATTTAACTCGTAAATATAAGCAATGTTCAATATTACCTAATCGTATTGTTTCTGCCGCAACACAAGCAACTGATCAAAGTGTACTTCAGATTATTAAAATGTGATATTTTTATTGTTTACATTGACAAATTAAATATAGTTGGAAATTTAATGTACCATAAAAATGTATACAATATATTGAAGGATAACTCGAATTAAATTGTAAACACAATTAGCAAATCATTCTAATAATATATTTTTTACAAGCCTAGCACGGCAATATTATGCATGAAATCATCTGTAAGTGAAATATGTATAGAGTTATATATTTTTATTTTTTTTACATATAAGTAAGTACAATTTTTAATATTTATTATAAGAAACTCATAAGTAAATATGAATTATAATATTTAGGTACCTATGGAATAATAATATGAAAATTAACAAATAATAGTCAAAATAATATTATTTAATAAACGATATCACGAAAATATCAACCACAATACGTCGTGTTCTTCCATAACACACAGAATAATAATTATACAATATTATGTTAATTATGTTGATATAATGTAAAACTTAAAAAATCAAGTATAATGTTATTAATTTCATAATAGTGTTATAATCAAAATATTTTACAATAATAATAAATTATGTAGCTATATTGCCTATACATAACGCCGTCATAAAATCGAATAAAACTGCTAACCTGCTTAGTGCTTACTATTTACTTTTAATATTAAAACATATTATTTTATTTGTAATGTCATGAAAATATATATTAATTAATGATTACTATTATAATGATTGTTAATCACACATTTTGTCTCGTTGATGTTATTTCACATATTATTATTCCTATAAGCACTCAATATCTTGTCATAAAAGAATTTTTTCTGATCATGATTAACCAACTGCTGTAAATTATTATGTGTTTAATTTAATTTTAAAACATATTCCATCATGGCAGTGCACTTCAATAAAAGACACTTCCGTTTTTGAACGGAGCGCATTAATGGCATTCAATACAATGTATTCAAATCAAAATTTACTATATGTATATTCATTTTCATTATAAATACTACACATTGAATATAAAGTTTGACTAGTTATTTTCAATAAAAATAACCGAGTATTGAAAATTAAATAAAAGAGGTTTTATGTGATTGTAAACAATTAATTTCCGATTTTATTACTGTACTTTTAAGTTTGACGTTATATAAAAAAAGTTAAATAAAACAATACAGTAAAGGTAACTTGTTCTAAAGGAACTTAACGCCTAATAATTGCAAAGAACTTGCCTGGATAACAAGAATACTGAACGAACGCTATTATAACATCTTACAGGAAGCACTTTGAAAGTTTTGAGTTTGATTATTATTTGAAGTATTATAGTTTCATCGAGTACAATGTACATCTATACAAAAAATCCATATATTATTATAGTTTTAAAAATCATAATTTTCCATCTCCTGAATAATAAATTAATAATAATAATCGTATAGCTATAAAAAAAAAAATAAAAATTAAAGTAAAACGTATTACCTTCAATGTTTTGTATATTCATTTTCATTATAAATACTACACATTGAATATTAAGTTTGACTAGTTATTTTCAATAAAAATAACCTAGTATTGAAAATTAAATAAAAGGGTTTTTATGTGATTGTAAACAATTAATTTCCGATTTTATTACTGTACTTTTAAGTTTGACGTTATATAAAAAATGTTAAATAAAACAATACAGTAAAGGTAACTTGTTCTAAAGGAACTTAACGCCTAATAATTGCAAAGAACTTTCCTGGATAACAAGAATACTGAACGAACGCTATTATAACATCTTGCAGGAAGCACTTTGAAAGTTTTGAGTTTGATTATTATTTGAAATATTATAGTTTCATCGAGTACAATGTACATCTATACAAAAAAATCCATATATTATTATAGTTTTAAAAATCATAATTTTCCATCTCCTAAATAATAAATTAGTAATAATAATCGTATAGCTATAAAAAAAATAAAAATAAAGTAAAACGTATTAACAACAATGTTTTAATTTAAATTATAAAAGTTTCAAATGTACTGTAAGTAGATTTTTCTGATGTTTAAGTTCTGAATAAGGTTTTAAAATTACTTTCTCTGTAACCATACCTGATTTATGTTTTTTTAACGGCTGGTAAAACTCTTGAGATGTGAGTACCAATTTTTCCAGTTGAAGTTTGTTGGGGGCAATTGACTGAAAATAATTGGCAAAGCAGAATGATATCGTAAACTTTGGTATTAGATTTCACGTGGCCAATAAATCAATAAGCCCAGACGGCGTAACATTATTCAAATTTATCGTCTTGCAGGTAATTTTTTTTTGTAATTTAGGACTTTTCTACTCTGATGGAAGCAGCAGAGCTGCTGCAGAGCCTGCAAAAAAGAGAAAACACTATATTTCCACAACTCATTTATATTATTTACCGTTAGATATTTTTTCGCTTCGGATATGCGTATATTGTATAGTACTGCAGTTAACATTGGCGTTGGAAATAATTAAACGGTCGCATCG
>NW_021759711.1:3251-4786 GCF_005508785.2 Acyrthosiphon pisum
CTTTGCTGTTACAGACGTGCATTGCGGGTTTCCCAACGCGTTTGATGTCATTCATACCCCACAAGGTGTTTGTGGGTTACCCAAGCGTGCATCCCAACTATATATTTTAAAATAATGGATTATTTTCTTCGTATAGGCATACGAGTATGTTGTGTGGGTTTTCGGTCTGTCCACCCAATTCGCGAAACAAATCGAATTTCCCTGTGTTTGCTATATCCGGAGTTTTCGCAATTTGATATCGAGTGCTTTATAATATATATATATATTATATATATATAGAGATTATTCTTTCGATGCCAGCTTTACCCTATCGTCCAGGTCGTTTGATGTAATATTGCATCATATTATACAAACGAGAGTTGTACATATGTGTACCTCTTTGATTTGACAAGGACGCACTTTGACTAGGTACCTATTTTATTTTTTATTATTATCTACATCTTCAATGTCTATATTATTATATTAGCACTTTTTTATCATGCCAATAAATCCACTTATATAAGCAAATGTGGGGGGGGGGGGTAGATATTGGAAAGGTATTGTAGAGAATATTTCCAGAAAAAAAAATGGTAAATTTGTGATGATGTTAATTTAGTTAAAATACGAAAACAGAAATACGCCAGTTGTAGAGGTATTTATTCAGTTTGTGGATTTTATTCCATTGCCATAAGCATGATATTGGGGTTATACTTATAGTTGATCCCTCAGGTTATGAGAGACACTGCTATTAATGTTCAACATTTTTCCAAGCATAAATCGAGCTTATTGGATATTGGACCCATATTGGATCTCAGTTATATCGATTTTTGTGAGTAGAGGATTACAAACTACTTATTAAACAACTTATGGCACCTGGAACTTATGAATTAAATTATCATTTAATGTCATAAAAAATGATAATAATAAAGAAAGTGGCTTGGTGTGGCACAGTGTTTATACATTCAATTGTGAATGTGCTCTGAGTGTACGCACCGGCTGGTGTCACTAGTTCCCAGATGAGTAACCAGTCGGGATTTTTTAGTGGCAAATCTTCGCCATGCAAACATACACGTATTAAAACCAACAGTGCTGTCCCTACTGTAGCAGGCTAATCACCTCAGTTGTCGAAGCGGCAATTTAAAATAAAGAAAACAAAATAATAAAGAAACAATAAAATAACAAAACGTCGTGAGCTAGTGGCAAATGTGACTCATTCAGTATATTTCAAATCGATTCGCACCTCGTGGAAAACAGGCTGTATCTAAAAGGCGTACCAAGATGGATGATATTTCACAAAATGAAATGCGTACCTTTATATTGCCAAAATCGGTACAACACGGTGCACCCGAGTCGTTAGCACATATCATAAGGCGGTAGCTGATGTATACGCAATTAATACTGAGTACGTACGCGAAGAGAATCGTGCCAAAGATATATAAAATTCCATATAAAGCAACGAGCCCACCAGTCGGTGGCGTCAGTCGCACGTGTATTGCACGTGCGTATATCACCAGGATGTGACGCGTTATCAATCTGCAGAAAACCGTGTTTTTCCC
>NW_021759712.1:0-790 GCF_005508785.2 Acyrthosiphon pisum
TTTTTTTATTTTTTTATTTTTTATTTTTTTTGTGTCTGTGTACACGATAAGTAGTCGAAATAATGCTACGATTTTCAACTTCAGTATCTTGTTCGATCAGAAAGTGAATATCGTTGGTGCATTGGGGAGTTCAAAATTTAAATTTCCCAGTGGTTTTCAAAAGCGCCGGGAAAAACAAAAGAAAAATTAAGGAAAAACGGGAATTTTTACGCAAAATCGATTTTTCACAAAATTGAATTTGGTTTTTGGTGTAACTTTAAAAAAAATTACCGTAGATACACGAATTTGACTGAATGTTTATCTTAGCATCTTCTATACACCATAACATTTTCAAAATATTTTGATGTATTTTGAGCTCTTTACGGACATTTTTATTTTCCATTTTTTTTTAGTTTTTTTTCTAAAAATATCAATAAAATTTTATTTGTTGGATAAAAAAGCTTGAAAATTTAATAGAAGGCTCCTAGTATATTGTTTCAAAGGCAGATGAAAAATATTAAAAATCATTAGTCACAGTTTTTTTTTTAAGAATTTAAAGTTCAAAAAAATGACAAAATATGGAAAAATCACGAACATTTTGCAAATTATTTTAAGTTATAAATTCATAAAAATTTTTTCTTTTTTAAATCTAAGATTTTAAAATGTAATACAAGATTCCTTATAGGATATTCTACCTTTACCCAAAAAAAAAAATGTCTATAAGAAGTCTCAAATTAAATTTTTTATGGGCGTTTGAAATTCATATTTTTACAACATTTGATATTCACTCGATTTCTTACGTAACGATTTT
>NW_021759713.1:0-1412 GCF_005508785.2 Acyrthosiphon pisum
AATTATCACATACCAAGTACCTATATTGGCTATATTATATTATAAATTATAGGTAGGTACCTATTAATACAATATTTTAATTATTATAGTATAATAATATTGTTGTTAATTAATAAATTGGACCTAAGTTACAATCGTCTGTTTTGAACCCAATCCGAAATTTTTGGCTAGTGGCTATGATAGTTAACTGTACATTTATTGACACCTTAAAAACACATTTTTGTCAGTTATTGGCACCTAACTTGCGACATAAAATTGCGAATAATCAATTAAATAATATGATAATACAAACAGTGCCGGATCTAGGGGGGGGGGGGGAAGTCGGGGATTTATCTCCGGGCGTATAATTTTCGTGGGCGTATTTTTAAGGTTTTAAATTTATAAATTGAAAATTGAAAATGGACTTAAAAACAAAAGTCAAAACTAGGTACAAAATAATATTTTACAGGAAATATGTAATATTGAGTATGCAAATAAAATAAAATAATTTTATTTTTAATCGAGATAGGTAATAACTAATAAGTAATAACATTGATTTAAAAATTAAAAAGGACAAAATATGAAATAGGTACGTAGCGAAGTGGAAATACCCGTCCGCAATTGTCAGCGAAAGTGTACACGCCTTAGTCCATCATAGATTAATGTAGTCTCCGATTTGTGACATAATAAAGTATGGTAAATTACATCGTTTTCTTGCATATTATAATATATTATGTAAATAGTTATTTGAAACTTTATCTTAAAAATGGCACTATTAATTGTAATTCAGTGTTATGTAATTTTAAATTAAAAACTATATTTTTTTTTAAATAGGAACTGCATAAAATTATGTACTACATACAATGTTACTTAGGTATTACTACTGATTTAATTGTTTTCAGATTATTTAATAAATTACATGTTCGCAGGTTTATAAAAATCTTTATATTTAACAAATGCCTTTTTATAAATTGAACTTTTTTATAAATATCACCATGGCCAGTAGATAAATGGAATATAATTTGTTATTTGTGTTTGCTTTTTAAATACAAATAAACAACTATTCATTTCCTTGATAAACTCGATAATATGAAAGTACAACATAATTAAATAATTAAAACAAAAATACTATCCTATTGATATGTAGCCCAAGTCAGATTTAAAATTATGTTTTACATATTATATTAAAATAATTTAAAAGGAAATTTATATTCTATTTGGTTAGTTTTTTACTATAAACTGTTTTTTTATCTAATTTATTTTTATAGTTCAAGATATCAAATAGACAAACGGGTTCTTATTATTTTGGAAATTTATAAAATGTAGAATGTATAATGTAGATTTTTTAGTACTATATAATTTAATTCATAAGTACATCCATGATAAAGTAAATTTCTTTATCATGTATAATCATTATATTAAAATGTTCAGTA
>NW_021759714.1:0-805 GCF_005508785.2 Acyrthosiphon pisum
AGACAATATTTAGACAAATCAATATGACATTCCCTCAAAAATATTATTCTCCATCTTTTTTGTTATGTGTGATTTTACTCTAAAATAACTTAAAAACATAGAAAAAATAATTCTGCGTATATACGTTTTGTCTGTGTTGTGCGTGGGCCTGAGAGAGAAAACAAAATTTAGTGCGCTGACATCCTATTAATATTAATGCGTTTTTTTTTGTAAAATTCTTATAGATAAAATCTTTCGTATGTTCCTTTATTTGAAAAAATATATCTATTGGACATTTATCTGTCTCATCTTATCCCATGTGGGTAAGGTGGGACAAATCCCGTTTTTTTGCATAATCTTTTTGATTTCTATAATATTTTTGAAATATTTTAATCTGAACAATTATAAAACTAAGGAAGTTTGACTTATAAATGGTGCATACATTAAGAATTTTTAGAAAAATCAAGATACTACAACGCTTTAAACATTGGATGCCTCGTTTTGCCCCGTGTTCCCTACACCTATAAACCCATTACATAACAATATAAATATGACTATTTTGTGTCTTATACATAAAAGAATACCTTTTTTTTCAGAACAAGGAGCAGATTATGATAATACAGGAGCAGGCATAAGTTTTTTACACTCAAATTCTTATTTTTTAACCGGGGTATTGACTTTCATAGATGATCCCAAAGACGGTATATTTTCAGGTTTTACAGACCTTAAATATTATGTTCAATGGATTCGTGGAATCTTAAACAACATGTGTGTAAATATATTTGTTTATTAGTACCTATACATTTTAATTGTTAATACCTATATT
>NW_021759715.1:0-719 GCF_005508785.2 Acyrthosiphon pisum
GGCTTTCTACGAGCCAGCCTCTTCATAACTATCCTATATGGGGTGCCCCATGGGTCACCATCCACCTGGCCGCATAGTTCGTTCCAGTTTCTATCTTTGGCAGCTGTTATTTTCACCGACAGTGTTTTCCTATGCTGCTTGTAAGTTTCCTTTTCCCTGGCACTTCCGGCTTCGCCTGCCTTCTTGCGCTTGCGGGTGTACGACCTTCTTGCCTTGACACACGCAGTTCCGCAATGTCGTCGTTCCACCAGAACGCTGGGCGTCTCTTGGATTTCCCGGAGACGCGGGGCATGCATGCATCGCATGCTTCAGTTAGCCATTTGACGGCTTGTTTACACATGCTGGGAGCGTCGATGGGAGGGCTTGGTGCCCCGCTGTGCATTTTGTCTTTCAGCTTCTGGTGGTCAAACTTGCTGTACGCCCAGCCCTTCTTTGCTTGCTCTCGCTGTTGACCACGAGTGGTGGTTATGTTAAACCAAATGTACCTATGTAGGCTCAGAGTTTCTTCCTCCATTACAGCCCAATCCGTAATACTACCTATTGCCGCTTGCGTTGCCAGTGTCAGGTCGAGATGCGACTCCGACGCACCCCTAACAAATGTGGGCTGGCCACCCTCGTTCCGGACGACGAGACCTAGAGCTGCGATTAGATCCGCCAGGGCTCGTCCTCTACGGTCCTCCCTGGGGCTGCCCCACTCCGGGGACTTGGTAGTTGAAGTC
>NW_021759716.1:0-736 GCF_005508785.2 Acyrthosiphon pisum
GGTTTGATTGTTAGTGACCGTAGATTGAATGTTGGTAGTTTGTACAATCCATATTATGGAATAACATCTGTCAGGCTCCAGCCAGTCGGTCCCTCGATCACCGGACACTCATTACACAATAGACAACGCTGATGCACAACACAACATTACACACCAATGTATTTTTTTTTTTCCAGTAATTTTGAACCCTCGTACTACAACTAATATATTAGGACCCCGAACAAGTGGTTCTCAACCTTTGTATATCTGTGTTCTTTCTACACAATTTGAAAATGTCTACGTACTAATTCACAAAATAATAGGTATTCTATTTTTTTGTATATCAAAAATGAAACTATTATACAATTCATTATTTTTCATGTATGGAATTTCATTTTATTAGAAAACGATTATAACAATACATATAAGCATTTAATATGCACAAAAAGAAAATTAAATATGTAAAATTATTATTTGTATTATCATTAATATCAAAATAAACCAAATAGGTAATATTTTATATGTATAATGATCCATTTAATTTTGTTTTATAAAAATTGTTTTTGGCATTTGATTTGCTCGTTTTGTTGCCTCTCATAATTTCGTAAATTAGTTGTAAGTCAATTAACAATTATTAGTTACAACAACTGTCAACTAAATTGTTATTTTGTTTCATTTTTTTGGCGCCACCAAAACGATATTGCCCAATACGTATTTACACAATATACTTTTTTATAGCAGTGGCATTCCACAAGTG
>NW_021759717.1:0-967 GCF_005508785.2 Acyrthosiphon pisum
GTGGGAGTGTAAGTCGCTCGTATGCAAGTAGCTAGTCAGGTAGGCAATCCGACTACGTCGGATCGCAGACCCCCTGGGCGTGTATGTCCGGTTCTCGTATGTGTTTAAATTGGAAATTCGGATTCTGAGTGTGAGTGTCTAGCTATCAGTCAGCTTGAGTGAAAGTCGATTCCCAAACGGATAATCCGCTTGCGGCGGATCGGACGCAGTGGGAATGTAAGTCACTCGTATGCAAGTAGCTAGTCAGGTAGGCAATCCGACTACGTCGGATCGCAGACCCCCCGGGCGTGTATGTCCGGTTCTTGAGTGTGTATGTTGAAATCAGAAATTAGGATTCTGAGTTTGAGTGTCTAGCTATCAGTCTTCTCGGGAGAAAGTCGATTCCCGAACGGAAAATTCGTCTGCGGCGGATCGGATGCAGTGGGAGTGTAAGTCGCTCGTATGCAAGTAGCTAGTCAGGTAGGCAATCCGACTACGTCGGATCGCAGACCATGCACCGGGCGTGTATGTCCGGTTCTTGAGTGTGTATGTTAAAATCGGAAATTCGGATTCTGATTTTGAGTGTCTAGCTATCAGTCATTACGGGTGAAAGTCGATTCCCGAACGGACATACGCCTACAGCGAAAAGTGCTTGAAATGTAATAAAACTTATTTAAGTATACAACTTTATGCTTCGTTAAGTATAAATATTTTTAAGTAAACATACTTTAGCCATAAAAGTTTTTAACGAATAAAGTAAGTGGTAACTATTCCAAAATATAAAAATGAATAATAACTGGAACTGTTGTTAAAGCACAGGGCTTTCGGTTACTTAAGTACAAATGTAATAAAGTAATAATTAAACCAAAAAGTACAGTTGTATATTTAATGTCAATTGTTTAATAAACTATATTGTAAGCATATTTGTCAAACAGATATTATTTAAAACAATAGGAGCGCAGTTTAAAATATGTTTAGTCATAGCATA
>NW_021759718.1:0-1225 GCF_005508785.2 Acyrthosiphon pisum
TTGTCAGGACAACAGAGCACAAAGCCGAAATAAAGGACAATATAAAACATGAAGGGTACACCCCAGCTTATATTATTATATTACTTAAGTTCTTATTAATCCTATCGAAGTCCGAGTGCGGCGACACCGATACACGGGGTATTATCAGTGCCGCATTTAGACATTTTACGCCCGGTGCAAAAAAAATTGGCGCCCCCTAAGCTCCGGTGAAAAAAATGGCTTCCCCCTAAGGGGCCTACCCACGGAAAATATGGAAGATAGATCCTCAATAACCTTTTAGATTTTGAGCACAGAAAAGAATATTTGTTTTACAATGTGTGCTTTTTTTAAAAATAATGTTTAGTAATCGCTCGATCCTCTCTCCGCAAAGATACATTTGAATTTATTTCACCTGAACCTTGCTTATAATTCATCATATAATTTTTTTTTTAACATATTTAAGTAGGTTGTAGGTATTTCATAAATAAATAAATTAAAAATATATAAAACTATGCAAATTAATATTAATTAAAAAAATGTCAAACAGCATAATACTAATCTGTATATATAAAAAGACTTGTCCTGGGTGATTCATCATCGCCTAGCCGGAACTGCTGAAGCTATGGATATGACATTTTCAGTGAATGTACTTATTACTATTTATAGGCGCACTAAGAAAGGATTTTTCGAAATTCGCATTTTAAAGAGGTGCTCAAACAGGGATCTCGAGATTCACGATGGAAATTGAAAATTTTATTTTTATTTATTTTTTAAATAGTTGCCATTGGTTACAGTCTACAATAGAAATAAGTATTTATTTATTATTGGTTTACATTGGTTATTTGGGCATATCAGGTACAAGCTAGCACCAAATCAAATTATTGAACATTACAACAAGTTACATCCAAAAATAGTTGAACAATCATAATTTTTTTAAGTTGCAATTTTTTACTGATAACGGAGTGCACGGGTTCAGCTTGGTATGAATGTTTGGGTGTAGATTAAACCTCTGGAAAGAAGATAGATTAATTTAATAAGGACTAAATTTGGTTTTATTTATTCATTGGATTTTAGTACGGTTAGGTTAGATTAGGATTATGTATTAATTGATTATATTAATCCACTGTAGGTGGAATTAAGTAAAAATGACAAACTTTGTATAACTTTGATACTTTAGAGTTAAATCATACACTTACGTACAAACAGCACGGGGTCTGCGATCTACCGCAGGTAGATTGCCTACCTG
>NW_021759719.1:0-1254 GCF_005508785.2 Acyrthosiphon pisum
CACTCGTGGGACACCAACACCCTGTGGTCACTCGTCTTAACACGACACAAAAAAGTGTTAAGATATTTCGGCACTAAATATAGTACAAGCACCGCGTACATTATACAAAAATAATAAAAACTGTGATGGGATAAAAATGAAGTGGGAGGTAGTATAGAGTAATATGTGTGATATAGAGAGCGCAGGCGGAAGTGCGCAGTGGGCGGATGATTGTAAAAAAGGGGTGTGTTCGTTTTGGGTAATGTGTTTGTTGAAATTTTTATCCTATCACTGAATATTATCGGTGTGTATTTTATTGACGATTCGTGTTTGATTGTAAAATATGTATATATCCACTTACCTCGTGTTATGGCGAGTGTAGTATGTAGATCTTCACAGCTCGTTCTTAATTGGGGTGAGTCGATGCACGTTTATTAATACTTTTCGATTCAGACTACGATATCCTATCACAATTAAGTATACATTTCCTTTAATACACAGTGTCAGCTTTCAATGCTTATGTTTGAACACTTCCCGCAGGTTTTTATAAGGATGAACTGGATTTTGATGTTATAGTGGGATAAGAATAGTTTGGATTATGACATTTGTTAACATTTCTTTTTATATCCATATAGGTGTTTTTTTAGGTGACATCGCTGGTGTATGTATTTTATTTTGTTTGCTTATGTACCTGAGGTTAATATCTCTTTAAGAGCAATGGAGCCGGAGTATCAGAATAAATCCTGTCCGCTTCAAAACTCGAGATTCATTAACTGCAGGTGCACTCTGATGATTCAACGCCAATAATGGACGATAAAACGTCAGGCAGCGCCCAAAGCGTGATTTATTGTATTTTGGACAATGCCTATATATTTGATGTTAATCTCTCTTTGAGAGTAGTGGAGCCGGATTATCAGGATGAATCCTGTCCGCTTCAAAACTCGAGATTCATTAACTTCAAATATACTGATAGTTCAACGTCGGAACGATGAAGTGTCAGGCGGCGCCTATGACGTAGTTTGTTATATGGGTCTTACAGATTTGCCTATGTATTTGATGTCAATCTCTCTTTAAGAGTAGTGGAGCCGGATTATCAGGATGAGTCCTGTCCGCTTCAAAACTCGAGATTCATTGACTTCAAATACACTCTGATGTATCAACGTTAAACCGATGAAGCATCAGCGGCACCTATGTCGTAATTTGTTACACAGTTGTTGTAGATATGCCTATGTATTTGATCTTAGTCTCTCTTTAAGAGTAGTGGAGCCGGATTAT
>NW_021759720.1:0-1109 GCF_005508785.2 Acyrthosiphon pisum
TTTATTTATGATGACGCGATGTATATATGTACCTATTATATATATTTATATATATATGGAGGGTATTTTACTCTTTTAGCTATAACAATTATTATTCTATAGTCCATAAAACTATATATTATAATGATATTGAGTAATATTCAACATTACACAAAACTAAGTATACAATATATTTAATGATAATCCTTGCGATATTTTTTATGAACGGTTTCGATATAAACATAGGTATAGCTTTTTTGTTTAAATTATTTATACACAAAAAAATAAATATGTATTGTTTACCAGGAATGTAATTAAATTATTATTGTTCGTATTTTTATTCAGAAAGCTATAAATATTGGTTCGTAGGTTCCGATGCACATTGGCTCGGTGGGTTTCATTTCCAAGCGTTTTCATTTCGAAACTTTCTGTCACGTACCGATTATTTTTAAATTAAATCGAATAAACTTTGTATTATTATAATGTATTTTTCGAAATTTGATTTTTGAGCTGTACAACTTTTCGTCGGCTATGATATTATATAATATTGACGATATCTTATAATGCGTTTACAAAATTATAAAATCAAGATTATCCGACCGGTTCACGAAACAGCTCGTATAGACTAATAGTTATTAATTCTATATTATATATTCAAATAGAATTTATTATAATTATTTTTCGTTTTAAAAGCCATTCGTTTAATAGATTCGTTGTTAAGATGGACACATTATTTGGACTCTGTTATTCTTCACCAGTTATGTAACTCGTGTACCGTTATTGGCGTTATTTATAGGATACCTGCAGCAACCGTCGACGCGTTGGTTTTAATAATAACAATATTATAATATTATGCAGTCCGAATAGAAGATGAAAAATAAATAAATAAATAATAATAATAATAATAATAATAATATCAAACGCCGAGTGAAATATTTGAAAATTCATCAGTAAATCGGATCGTCAATCGTCGTTCGCGCTGCAGTGTGTATAACCATGATAATAGTATTGGCGATTGAAAGTGATAAGATGTAACGGGGACGCTGTGCATCGTTTATAATATGTTATTTTACTAGTTTCCCATTACAGACCCACCCCCGCCGGCCTGATAATTGATAAGCTTTCAACCG
>NW_021759721.1:0-1232 GCF_005508785.2 Acyrthosiphon pisum
AAATTTTATGGTGTATAGGAAATAGCTAATATAAACATTCAGTAAAATTTTCATGTATCTGCAGTTATTCGTTTTTGAATTACAACAAAATAAGGAAATCGCTACATGAGAAATCGAGTGAATATCCAATGTTGTAAAAATTTGAATTTCAAACGATCATAAAAATTTAATTTGACTTTCTTATAGATATTTTTTGTTTTATAAAGGTAGATAATCTTATAAGGAATCTTGTATTACATTTTCATATCTTAGATTTAAAAAGAAAAATTTTTATGAATTTCTAACTCGAAATAATTTGCAAATTTTCGTGTTTTTTCCATATTTTGTTATTTTTTGAACTTTAAATGCTTATAAAAAAAAAACTGTGACTAAAGATTTTTAATATTTTTCATCTGCTTTTGAAACAATATACTAGGAGCCTTCTATTAAATTTTCAAGCTTTTTTATCCAACAAATAAAATTTTATTGATATTTTTAGAAAAAAAACTAAAAAAAAATGGAAAATGAAAATGTCCATAAAGAGCTCAAAATAAATCAAAATATTTTGAAAATGTTATGGTGTATAGAAAATTCTATGATAAACATTCAGTCAAAATTTCATATATCTACGGTCATTTTTTTTAAAGTTACACCAAAAACCAAAATTGATTTTCTCGAAAACAGATTTTGCGTAAAAATTCCCGTTTTTCCTTAATTTTTCTTTTGTTTTTCACGGCGCTTTTGAAAACTATTGAGAAATTTTACTTTTGACCCCCCAAAGTACCAACTAGATTCACTTTCCTATCAGAAAAAGTACTGTTGAAGAAAATCCAAGCACTTTTACTGTCCTAAAACGTGATGACAGACACAAAAATAAAAAAAAAATAAAAAAACACACATCATTGTAAAATCAATACATTCATCGTTCCACTCAGAATCTAAAATGACAAAATATGGAAAAATCACGAAAATTTGCAAATTATTTCGAGTTAGAAATTCATAAAAATTTTTCTTTTTAAATCTAAGATATGAAAATGTAATACAAGATTCCTTATAAGATTGTCTACCTTTATCAAAAAAAAAATATCTATAAGGAAGTCAAATTAAATTTTTATGATCGTTTGAAATTCAAATTTTTACAACAATGGATATTCACTCGATTTCTCATGTAGCGATTTCCTTATTTTGTTGTAATTCAAAAACGAATAACTGCAGATACATGAAAATTTTACTGAATGTTTATATTAGCATTT
>NW_021759722.1:0-1527 GCF_005508785.2 Acyrthosiphon pisum
TATTATTTTTAACGAGTTAGATTAGATTATTTTATACATTAAATCCAACTAATTAAGTAACAAAATTAATATGAATTAAAACTAACTAGTTAGTGCCCATCTTTGTCCAATTTATTACAAAGGCATTTAGAATAAAGGAAAAAGATATATCGCAAAAATATTGATTATATTTCAGTCAACTCGCGATATAACGAAAATCTTGATATAACGAATAAAACTACCGGTCCCTTGAAAATATCGCGGTATAATATAATTTCGATGTAACGAACTTTCGATATAACGAATTTTTTTCTCGGTCCCTTGAAATTCGTTATATCGCGAGTTGACTGTATTATCATTTTGTTTTTTTTCTATATACCTACTATACATGGCAAATGTCCATTACCTAATCTAAAAATGATAGGTTTCATTAAACAATAAAATAACTTTTAGTTTTGTACTTCAGCAGTATAATTCAAAAATAAAAATAAGAATTTAATAAATAATTGTTGTAAACTTGTACCTATATAATGTTGGAAATAATTAGATACATTCAGTTTTACCAAATCAACAAACATCTTGTTACTAAGTGCACATAAGTGTTTGAAAAATGTATTATTCGTTTCTGTGCCACAGTTGTTACCAATCAGTATTAATTTGTTACGTCTTGCGAACATTACGAATAAATTTATTTTTACTTTTGTCTAAAAGTTAAATCGTTTTTTCATATTATAATCTGTTTATTCAACGTTCATCGTAAAACCACCATGTCAAAATATTATGCAAGTAGTTCATCTGTTAACCAGGAACTCTCCGTGAACGAAATTATGCAAATGGTTTTTATTGATCTTCGGTCAAATAGACCGAAACCGTTAGATGGTTGCAATTTCAACAGCTTGCCGGTTCACAGACGGTTTATATCTTTACCTAACATGGCCGTGCGAACAAATCCTGCAGCCAAAGTAACAGAGTTTGGATGGAAATCAATGCCAAATATAACACTTCCTGCTGTGGACAATTTACAGGAAAGTAAACAGAAATCGTCGGAAATCGGTGATTTTCCTAGTTTGCTGGTGAACGAAAGGGCTGTGTCGTGTCCTAATATGGCCCTGCTGAAAAATTCCACAGCTGAAGCACTAGAGACCGGGTGCAAGTCTACGCCCAATATAATACTGCCGATTAATACAATTGTCGACGATATCCGGGAAAATGGACAGAAACCTTCGGAAAACTGCGATTTCCATAGTCTGCCGGTGAACTGCAAGAGATCTGTGTCATTTCCCAACATGGCAGTAGGTGCAAATTCCAGTGGCGATGCACCCGAAATTGGGTTGCCGTTAGTTACGTCCGCGGAGTTGCCTGCAGTTACCATCGATTCACCGTGTACCGGATCGTCCATTAGCACATTGATGACACTAGATGCCCCTGTAGAAGATAGCGGGACGTCGTTATCTGTAGTCTCGTCGTCTTTGCTACGGTTACAAGATATAGAAGCCGACATGCAGCTTATAGTAACGGATACGGTAACCTGCGTTGGCCGTAGTGATG
>NW_021759722.1:3070-4077 GCF_005508785.2 Acyrthosiphon pisum
CAGGGCTAGGATTTATATGCAACAGCATGTTTTTTTTTGCTACTTCTGATTATTGATTTTGTCAGTAATGTTCACGAATCACCTCATGATGAGATAAATGGTGGTATTTTTATTTTGCATGTTTTTACATATTTTGGATAAAATGCATATTATTGCATATATTGAATAAAATTAATATTATTGCATATTTCGATTATAAGAATGTAAAAAATGCATGTTTTATAGTATATTTCGTAAAACTTGGTTTTTTTGTCAAATATAAATTTTATTTCATGTAACACGTACGTAGTTAATGTGAATTATACATTTTATTTCTAAATTATATTATGATGTATTTTAATAAATAAATATTTTTTTTGTGACTATATTTTAGTGTTTATCTTATAAAAAATTAAATGCATATTTTTGCATATTTTGTTATATAAAATGCATATTTTACAATTTTTTATTGCATATAAATCCTAGCCCCGATAATTATATATATATATAAACTTACAGACAATTTGAGTAATTAAACACAAGAAAAAAGTGAAACTAATTTAGCCCAAAAAAAGGGAAACCATAACTGTGTCGGTGCCAGTTTTTTAAATTTTGCTCAGCTCTATAAAAAGTGAAAATTATATTTTAGTTTTCGCCTTCACTTTTTCACTACCTAGTTTAATGACTGATACCTGTTTAGGGGAGTTGATACTGGTGTATTATATTAACAATAATGACTTCAAAGGAAAAACGCTCAAGTCTCACAGATAATGTTTTTTATCTGAAAGATGAGAACTTTTTTTCAAGTCTGATCAATACCCGAATTTTCATGTTCTGCATTATTCAACTGCATATTTTAGGTTCTATAATTATTATAATTTTAAAAATCTGGCAAAATGTTCTCTTCTTTTAAATAAAAAAAAAAGTTAACGAAATCCAACTATATTCTAAAGAGCGTGAGAGTTTTTCCTATAAGACATATTTTGTACTAAATATGCACCGGCTCTGACACCCTTAATTACATTTAA
>NW_021759723.1:0-822 GCF_005508785.2 Acyrthosiphon pisum
AATTTGAATTTCAAACGATCATAAAAATTTAATTTGACTTTCTTATAGATATTTTTTGTTTGATAAAGGTAGATAATCTTATAAGGAATCTTGTATTACATTTTAAAATCTTAGATTTAAAAAGAAAAATTTTTACGAATTCTTAACTCAAAATAATTTGCTAATTTTCGTGATTTTTCCATATTTTGTCAATTTTTGAACTTTAAATGCTTATAAAAAAAAAACTGTGAATAAGGATTTTTTTAATATTTTTCATCTGCCTTTGAAACAATATACTTGGAGCCTTCTATTAAATTTTCAAGGTTTTTTAATCAACAAATAAAATTTAATTGATATTTTTAGAAAAAAAAACTAAAAAAAAATGGAAAATGAAAATGTCTCTAAACAGTTAAAAATAAATCAAAATATTTTGAAAATGTTATCGTGTATAGAAAATGGAAATATAAACAACCATTGAAAATTGCATGTATCTACGGTCATTTGTTTTAAAGTTACACCAAAAACCAAATTCAATTTTGTGAAAAATCGATTTTGCGTAAAAATTCCCGTTTTTCCTTAATTTTTCTTTTGTTTTTCACGGCGCTTTTGAAAATTACTGGGAATTTTAAATTTTGACCTCCCCAATGCACCAACGATATTCACTTTCCAATCGAACAAGATACTGAAGTTGAAAATCGAAGCATTATTTCGACTACTTATCGTGTACACAGACACAAAAATTAAAAAATTAAAAAATTAAAAAATAAAAAAATAAAAAAAAACACACATCATTGTAAAATCAATACATTCATCGTTCCACTCAGAATCTAAAAATGTAAAATT
>NW_021759724.1:0-1335 GCF_005508785.2 Acyrthosiphon pisum
TATAATTATGTAAATAATAAAAAGGTAATTTTTTATTCAATAGATGACGATATTAATATGTTATCTTGTTAAAAATAAACGTTTTATTTCAATAAATATAAAAGTAATAATTAATCCCGTATTTAAGTACCTATTTTATATCTGACCATTCTGAGTCCTGACCCTATATTTATTATAACTAAGGTTAAAATGGGTATAATCCTTGGTGATCTACCCTACCGCAGTCAATCACCCTTTCAAAAATGAATTGTTTCTAGTTTTGAGACTAGAAATTTCTACTAAACATGTCATGATAATTAGTTTGCCATGTTCTTTTATATATATAATCCTTAGTAAACAGGATATAGATGTTAGATGTATTATCAATGTAAAGTTCACCGTGCGTAAATAATATATTTTAATTTTAATGATAGCTGATAGGAAGAATTTTAAATTTATCTACTTATTACCACCACTCACTACTTAAGAACAACCATTAAAACATAACCATACTAAGCGTAGCCACAGTAAATAGCGTATACTATTATATTTTAAATTAAGGCGGGGTGTTTACATCACTACAGACCACTGTTACCACTACTTACCACATACATTTATCAAAATGGACCAAGTTTATATAGATGGCTTAGATGACCCATAGGGATTTAGTTGACAAGGGTACTAGTTGACCCATGGAGATCTAATTGATCCAGGGGGATCTAGATAACCATGGGGATCTTGTTAACCGGGGATCTAGGTGATACGTCACCATTTTGACGACTGTTGGAACGCATTTCTGACTTTCCACAATAGCCTAATAGATAAGAAATAAGAGCTTGTATGATAACTGTGTCTTGGACTCCCAGTCCGGTCAGGAATCCGCGGAACGTTTTGACTGTCAATAACCACTCATAAACTGATTTGGAGAATGACAAGTGTTACAGTAAATAGTTATAAGTAATTTATTTAAAATAAACAAAGTATTTAAAGTTATATAAATTTGAGGACAGAGCGACAAGCGACTGCCCGAGAAATCAGCGTGCGCGTAGTGCAGCTTTGTACTAATTCTAATTTTACTATAGATCAGAGGTATTCAAACTGTGCGTTGCGGCTCCCAGGGGCGTCGCGAGAGTTATCGAAGGGAGCCACGTCATATAATTGAAAACCAATAAATATTTTAAAATATTTTTACGAAAAACGTTTTTTATTATCATTGAGGCACACCGGTTGGGAAACGTTGGATTGTCTACAGTCTACACTCTACTATAATCATTCGCTAAGTATAGCTTTAATTGATCGCGTAAGTCGCAATAGCGACAGCGATACCATCAACTGCCATCGTTAAATCAATGCGTA
>NW_021759725.1:0-1517 GCF_005508785.2 Acyrthosiphon pisum
GATAAAACTTTATGATATTTATAGAAAAAAAAACTAAAAAAATTGAAAATGTCCGTAAACAGCTCAAAAAAGAGTCAAATATTTCAAAATTGTGTATAGGAAATGCTAATATAAACATTCAGTAAAATTTTCATGTATCTACAGTTATTCGTTTTTGAATTACAACAAAATAAGGAAATCGCTACATGAGAAATCGAGTGAATATCCAATGTTGTAAAAATTAGAATTTCAAACGATCATAAAAATTTAATTTGGCTTTCTTATAGACATTTTTTTTTTGATAAATGTAGAAAATCTTATAAGGAATCTTGTATTACATTTTCATATTTTAGATTTAAAAAGAAAAATGTTTATGAATTTCTAACTCGAAACAATTTGCAGATTTTCGTGATTTTTCCATATTTTGTCATTTTTTGAACTTTAAATGCTTATAAAAAAAAACTGTAACTAACGATTTTTAATATTTTTCATCTGCCTTTGAAACAATATACTATGAGCCTTCTATTAAATTTTCAAGCTATTTTATCCAACAAATAAAATTTTATTGATATTTTTAGAAAAAAAACTAAAAAAAAATGAAAAATGAAAATGTCTCTAAACAGTTCAAAATAAATCAAAATATTTTGAAAATGTTATGGTGTATAGAAAATGCTAAGATAAACATTCAGTCAAAATTTCATGTATCTACGGTCATTTTCTAAGGATTGAAAATGTAAAACAAGATTCCAAGTAAATATTTAATTATGTTGCCAAAAATTCTAAGAAATACATAAGCACAGTTTATTTTTATAGTCATTTTAATTTCCAATTTAGAGGCAATTACATATTAAAAAACCTGGAATAACTATTTTAGTTATTTTGTTGTGATTGTAATGATTGTATAATATTATTTGTGGGTACTTGAAACTTCTAAAGTATACTATTATATATCTATGATAGTACCACGGTTTGTTGTTGATGTATAACGCGTTGCCTGATTGATATTGCGATATGATTAGTTTGGAATTTATTATTAATACTTATTATAGGTCAATTTTTTTTTATACTATAGATAAGTATACCTATAATAGGTATGTCTAATACCTAGACTGACAAACCGTCTCTACTCAGAATCGTTTTTCTTATCCAGTGATATTATATCATTGAATTCAAATTTAATACTATCCATTATACAGTGACCCACTTGTAACCTACTGTACAGCAGAGCGACATACACTTACCCACCTTTTTTTAATTTTACTGCATTTTTAATTACTTTTCATAATGTTCGTTTACATATAAGATAATATAAAATAAAAGTAAGTAAACGTAGCAGTAAATAAATTTCTATATTTTTAGTAGTACCTACGCCCTACTTATTAATTAATTAATATTTCTAAAGAGCGATTATGTAGCAGTTATTATACCTATATTTGTATAGAGCGACTATCGCATTTAGATCGTTAAGATAAAAACTTGTCCCTCAGTGAATATATTATCAGCATTTAGTTATATTTAAAAATACCGACATCGTATTG
>NW_021759726.1:0-765 GCF_005508785.2 Acyrthosiphon pisum
AAAAAAGGTGGGTAAGTGGATGTCGCTCTGCTGTACAGTAGGTTACAAGTGGGTCACTGTATAATGGATAGTATTAAATTTGAATTCAATGATATAATATCACTGTATAAGAAAAACGGTTCTGAGCGGAGACAGTTTGTCAGTCTAGATATTAGACATACCTATTATAGGTATACTTATCTATAGTATTAAAAAAAAATTAATCTATAATAGGTATCAATAATAAATTCCAAATTAATCATATCATAATATCCATTAGGTAACGCGTTATACATCAACAACAAACCGTGGTACTATCATAGATATATAATAGTATACTTTAGAAGTTTCAAGTGCCCACAAATAATATTATACAATCACAACAAAATATCTAAAATAGTTATTCCAGGTTTTTTAATATGTAATTTCGTGTAAATTTGAACTTAAAATTACTATAGAAATAAACTGTGCTTATGTATTTCTTAGAATTGTTGGTAACAGAATTAAATATTTACGTGAAATCTTGTTTTAAATTTTCAATCCTTAGATATAAAAGTTGAACATTTTATAAATTTTTAACTACAAAATAATTATTCAACTTTAAATTTGGTAAATTTTGTCAAGATTTGACTTCAAATGCTTATAAAAAAAAATTGTGCCTATGTATTTGTAATATTTTTCAACTGCTATTATAACAATGTATTAGAGCCCTGTATCAATTTTTTACACTTTTTGGCCCAACAGATAAAACTTTATTGATATTTATAGAAAAAAAAAACTAAAAAA
>NW_021759727.1:0-3160 GCF_005508785.2 Acyrthosiphon pisum
TTTTTTTATAGCATTTAAAGTTGAAATTTGACAAAATTATCAAATTTAAAATGAATAATATTTGTAGTTAAAAATGTATAAAATGTTCAACTTTTATATCTAAGGATGAAAATTTAAAACAAAATTTCACGTAAATATTTAATTCTGTTACCAAAAATTTTAAGAAATACATAAGCACAGTTTATTTTTAGTCATTTTAAGCTCAAATTTGGACGAAATTACACATTAAAAAACCTGGAATAACTATTTTAGTTATTTTGTTGTGATTGTATAATATTACTTGTGGGTACTTGAAACCTCTAAAGTATACTATTATATATCTATGATAGTACCACGGTTTGTTGTTGATGTATAACGCGTTACCTAATGGATATTGTGATATGATTAATTTGGAATTTATTATTGATACCTATTATAGGTCAATTTTTTTTTAATACTATAGATAAGTATTCCTATAATAGGTATGTCTAATACCTAGACTGACAAACCGTCTCCGCTCAGAATCGTTTTTCTTATACAGTGACATTATATCATTGAATTCAAATTTAATACTATCCATTATACAGTGACCCACTTGTAACCTACTGTACAGCAGAGCGACATCCACTTACCCACCTTTTTAATATTCTCAATGGCTATGTTGTGTCCTGAATTGTTAACGATGTTAGGTTTCCGAATTCCTCGACTATATACGCGCAATCTAGATTTATTTATCATTCATAACTATAGGAAAAATAGTGGAGCATTTTCTTTTCTTCCCAGAGCTCTTTAATTAGCCAATACACTCTCCTATACACTGTGATCATTTGAAATTTAAAACTTTATTATTACTAAAAAAGTCCCATTAGTGTTAGTTGTTTTATTTTTTGTTGTATTCTTACATTTTGCAAAGAGCCATTGCCCGTTAATTATACAGTAAATAAAAAAATTAAAAAAAAAACTGTCAATTAGTACGAACTTTAATCGTTAAATCGACGTTCCATATACTTACATCGTAGATGTAAGCAAAATCGCGTCTTTTGTTATTTGATTTTATTTGATATTATAATATACACATAGATATGATGGGCACGTCTATCATTATATTATATTTATATAATAATTATATGTGTGTAACATGCGCGTACGATGTTCGTGGATTTTAAGAAGGCTTATATATTTTATAATGGACTTTTGGTGATTAAAAGTAAATACCTAAGACATTAATATATCCGGAAAACGTCAGATTATTATTGCGGCACTAATTCCTTTTCCATTAAAATATTTTTTTAAGAAAATACTGTTTTCGTCCTCGTCAAAATAAGATTCACTGTATTAATAATAAGCTAAAAACAAAGACCTATAAACCTATATAGAATATTATAATGTGAAGGTATCTTTAATAACTAATATATTATTACAAGAAAAGAAGAAAAAGAATTTCATGGTGTGCATCTCTTATAATAAATTGCGTTTATATAAGAAACAGCAAAACAAAACAAAAACAAATCTTAAAGTTTATATTATTAATAGGTACGTTTCGTAATAGATAATGTTCGTATCTTTGTCAGTGCATTGATATTTTTCTATTCCACATTTGCAAATGAATTAATTATGATCTATCTGAGCTGAAAGGTTGTGCTTAAATAGAACTTACATATAATATTGTGCACCGTCAAGTAAAATATTATCAAACTTACGCTGTAGGTATACAAAATGTATATTAATATTATACGTAGACTTTACTTAACCGTAAACGCCCAGAGCTATATTCTTAAAATATCTATTTTGCATATTTTACTGTTCAGAGAATTAAATATTTTTGCAAAATAATTCCTCACCCATTTATCCTGCGTATAAATAATTCGGGAGCATAAATATAGGTTATCAATTTTTTTTAACCATTTTTATTAGGTCAACTGCAAGTTTTTATATTTCTTATACATATTATTTTGTTATTTCAATTAAATTTACCGTGAGAATAAGGTCGGGTATGTATTAGAGGTTGTTTTTATTTCCACTATGGAATTGTCAAGATTTTATCTACCATTGGAAAAATGAGATTTTCAAAACATAGGCATCGATTTATTTTATCCTCTGTCGAGCTTATAATATTTTTTGTTTCCGTGTCACGTTACGATTACAAGACCAAAATATAACAACGATACGAAAGTCACGTCGTCACGCTATGCAAAGTATACACAGCAGTTTATTATAGTACATTATAATAATTTACCACAAAACCGTTCCTAACCGTCAGAATCGCGTTTCGTTACATTTTTCTCGTACAGTTACCTACATTTTAATGGTATATTAAATTTAATTTTTGGTTACTTTTTTTTATATAGATTATAATAATTATAATTACATATTAATGACTTGTAATAATTTACAATACTATTATCATAATTATTGTTGTGACTATACTGTCTATAATCTTTTACATTATATCGTTAAACAGATAATAAACTTAAATAATTATAATTAAATTAGCCAAATCTATAATCTATCTTCGGCATCTAATCCAATAGTTTGATCATTGAATCATTAAATAGGTAGGTAGAGTTTGTAAAAACCATCCATTCGAGTCAGTCGAAACCCCTTTGTCTAATCATTAGCATGCCTTAATATGACAAAAACCATATTATCCAATGTTCGCATGCTAACGATAGAAGATACATCCATCCGCCTGTATCGTTGGCCGTTGCTGTAAGAACAATACCAATGAATCATCCCTGTCGTCTAAAAAAAAAAACTATTTTTTGTTTCCTTGCTTTTACTTTGGTCATCACAGTAAGATATGCCACAGGTGAAAACGTCACTATATAATGAATGACACCTTTATCAAGACTATATATCAAAATTAACAACAATCGAAAAATTATGCTTATTGAAATAATGTGAGTAGGTACCTATAGTTCAAACATTAGGAACAGTAAAAAAAAAGCGAGAAAGTGAGTGTCGCTCTGCTGTACAATAGGTTAAAAGTGGGTCACTGTAATGGATGGTGTTAAATTTGTATTCAATGATATCATATTAGCAGAAACAGTTTGTCAACCAAGGATACTTTATATTATATTTATATTATTATTAATACGATAGCAGGTAAATTTAATTAGTATTAATTATTGTTTGTATGCAATCAATATGCATTAAAATTTAAAACTTTCAAGCAACCACG
>NW_021759728.1:0-262 GCF_005508785.2 Acyrthosiphon pisum
AATAGGGGAGGTAAATATACAAATAATAAATAAAATATTTTATAAAAATAGGTAGTATAAAATGATAGAAAATTATCGTATTTTGTAATAATTAGTCAATAAAATAATAAATATTATAATTATGTGGCATACAATGATATAATTTGACAACTACAACAACAACAAAAAAATTAGATAACATTTTATGTTTTGTTACAATAAATCCTAATAGATTTTACAAAATCTAATATACTAATATTCTTGTTTTTATATTTATTTATTG
>NW_021759729.1:0-1285 GCF_005508785.2 Acyrthosiphon pisum
TTGTGGACACAAATATTTTCCTTCACCACTTTTTCAGGACTTAGGACAAGCTACCAACAAATTGGTAGGTGGGGTTAAAAATATTTGTGTCTTGCAAAAGAGCAATCGTTATTTTTAAAATGTTGTTAAATTATTTAAAGTTTTAATTTTGTGGCATTTTTCATTTTGTGATGAAAACGGAACTTAAAACTAGGGATGGGCCAATACTAAAACCGATATTTGAACCGATACCAAAAAAAAAAAAAAAACCAAATCTATCAGCATAATAGCATTGATTATAAATTGTAATAGTTAAATGTAAAATGATAATAGTATTTCGGTTGATAGTATCGGTGATATTTTGATATCGGTTAATTGTTTATGCTGAAAATGTTGGTTTTCAAATATATCGGGTATCGGTTTTTTATCGGTTGCATATATCGGAATATCGAATATCGGTAAAAAGTGGTATCGGCCCATCCCTACTTAAAACAGTCAATCACATGTAACTCTTTGAGTTTTTCAGTATACATTTTTATACAGAAAATAAACGAACAGAAATTATGTGACGCGAGTATGATTGTCGATAAACTGATTAAACATAGACAAGTGATTTTAAAAGCAATGGCATAATCTTAATTGTTAATATCAAACAGCAATTACCCAACGTTCATAATCGCCTAACCAAAAATAATAATAGGACATTTATTTTGTTTCCTATATTTTGTATATTAATATCTTATATCTGTGTTCGCAATTCGTATGTTACGTTTTTAGATTTCGTCCGCAACTCACATGGTTTTTGTCACTTTGTCCGCAATTCGGAAACACCGATGACACTTTAGCTAGGCATTATTTAGTTATAAAGAGTGGCTCTTGTTACATAGTAATATCAATAAAACTTATAATGGTATAATAACAATAAATCAAATGAGTAATTATGGTCAGCCTGTCCAAAAGATTGATATTTAGTCGATGCGTATATATCATATACAGACAAAAATGATGATTTTTTGAGTTTATTGGGGGTTACTATAATTATTCCGCAATTTTATTACGTAATCTATTTCTCCGTAATGTGAATCTTAATGCTAATCGGCTAACAACTATAATTAACGAATTATTATTATGAATAATAGTCACAGACCACAGTGGCGGGTATATACTACTTCTTTGAAGGGGGGGGGGGGGGGTGAATTTCAAATCTACTGAGGTAATGACGTTCAACCCCCTCCCATTATTTTATATTCTAAAATCAAAATGTATAGTTGTGGTGAAAATCCCAAGATGGGGGGGTTCAACAAAT
>NW_021759730.1:0-553 GCF_005508785.2 Acyrthosiphon pisum
CCTTTAGATTTCTTTGGATGGCTGTGGTATACAGGTGCATTGTACACCTGTATACCACTCGCCATGTATTGATGAACCTGTTGTAATTTCATTCTAAAAATCAACAATAAAATAAATTAATATTAAAATTAGTGAGTTTTGCAGACACTATGTCACTGTTGGGTCGTGACTGGTCGGCTATATGTAAAATTAATTATCAAAATGTCACGAGGCGGTTATGAGTTAACGAATACAATTTTTTACAATTTTTATACAATTTTTTAACACTTTGGCCATGCACCAAAAACAAAATTAGACACGTGGCCAACAGTAATCGATTATATTGAGTTTTTCCGCACACAGTATTCTACAGACGTGTTAGGTGGTTCAGTTAAAGGAGTACACAACACAAAAAAAAAATTATTTAAATTATTCTTAAATGTTAACTTATTGTAACTGTGACTATATGAAATGATTTGGTGAAAATCCGATGTAAAAAAAATTATTACTTAAAGAGATATTAAGAAATGTAAAATAGCCGCGTGACGTTATTGGGCCCTACTCATCGAAATTG
>NW_021759731.1:0-795 GCF_005508785.2 Acyrthosiphon pisum
AAGCAAGATTCCATGTAAGTAGTTAATTCTGTTACCAAAAAATCTAAAAAATACATTTACATAGTTTATTTTTATAGTCATTTTAAGTTCAAATTTGGACGAAATTACATATTAAAAAACCTAGAATAACTGTTTTAGTTATTATGTTGTGATTGTATAATATTATTCGTGGGTACTTTAAACTTCTAAAGTATACTATTATATATCTATGATAGTATCACGGTTTGTTTTAATGTATAACACGTTATAAGTACCTATTGGATATTTTGATATGATCAATTTGAAATTTACCATAGGTGCCTATATTATAGGTCAATTTTTTTTTTAATACCATAGAATATAGATATAAGTACCTATATAATATTATGTCTTATACCTAGACTGACAAACCGTCTCCGCTCAGAATCGATTTTCTTATACAGTGATATCATATCATTGAATTCAAATTTAATACTATCCATTATACAGTGACCCACTTCTAACCTACTGTACAGCAGAGCGACATCCACTTACCCACCTTTTTACTTACAAAAGTGACGAAAATTACCTCTTAACATTTTTTTAAATATTAATTTCCAATAAATAAAATGTATTCCCGATTGGAAGATTATATGTAGCACTCCTTCTACTAGAAAAGAAATACGAATACAAAATTAACTATAAAAAACCACATCATTGTAAAACCTAACCTAACCAATACAGCTTTGCTGCTCAAAATATAAAAGACGGAAAATAATTTACTTATCTGCATTTTATAAACTTGTAGAATGTTTTATTTTTATTCGTATATCTGTG
>NW_021759732.1:0-1364 GCF_005508785.2 Acyrthosiphon pisum
TTTTGCAGGAAGCGAGACCGCTCGTGTTGATGATGAAGATGTTGACAGGGTAGTTATAAATAAATGTAGGCAGATGAAAGATACTTTGTAGTTTTATTTAAACGTTCTTCAGTAATTTAGTCTAATTCCAAATGACAAGTTACTGCACAGAGTGACGTGAAGGTGCTTGTTGTGCTCTGGAGTAGACACGTCTGAATACAGGCTGTTTCAGGCTCCCTTTATATTCGAGTCCCTGCTCCCCCTGCCTATCGATACGCCTTCTTTTCGCTAACGGATGTGGTCCGGGTGACCATCGTCCTCGCCACGCTCTTGCGACATTCCTAATCTAATCTGCGTATTCGCCATAATGTTCTGGTAGCTAATTTATTATCTGTGTTGTTGTGTAGAGAGTCATCTCTTCTGCGAATTATTAAATATTTATCAGTTATTACATCCTGGTCTATAGGTTGCGTATATATACATATATACGTATATCTACTTGTGGTTTTGGCAATCCCCATATCCTGTCAACTGATACGTGTTTTGTATTCTCAGAAAATATAATATGGCCCACGATTAACCGCTCGGTTATTTTAACTACCCGGTTAACCTTTTACTGTATTCGTATATTAACAATTTTGACTATTGCCAAAATCGTTTAAGGAGGTCGTTTACCTAATTGCTTATGCCGAATTTAACTATTCATATTTAATGGTATTTATGTGTTGTGAGTAAACGGATTCTATCCGTTACAACATGACTAATCTCTGAATTGATTGGTTTTTTTATATTATTCTGAGTGATATTTATAAAAAAAATATTAAACATATTAGATGTAGTTATTGGATAATTTTTCACATTTACTTCACACTCATTATTTTTTAGTTTCACAATGTCATCATTAAACCTTAATTTAGAACCTGTAACTTCGTTTATTAGATTCCATGTCGATTTTGGATTAGAACTTGCACTTTTAAATTTTTTTTCATAAAAATTATTTTTAGCTAGCCTTATAGTTTTTGTGAAATTATTTTTATATTTTTTATAATGCAAAAGTAGGGTAGAAAGGCCGGTTCTGGTGACCCCCCGCTTCACCACCCCCCCCGCCTGTAATACGCCACCCTGAGCCACCCTGAGCCCCCCGAGCCACCCCGTCTATACCAAGCCCCCTATGCCACCCGAGCCACCACCCCCTCCACCCACCCCCGCCTATACCTTGGTACCACGCGTAGTCACCACCCCACCCCGCCCTACCATCAACGTGGACGCCGCGTGCCGACACCGAGCCACCCCGTCTATACCAAGCCCCCTATGCCACCCGAGCCACCACCCCCTCCACCCACCCCGCCTATACCGTGTACCACGCGTAGTCACACCCCACCCCG
>NW_021759733.1:0-930 GCF_005508785.2 Acyrthosiphon pisum
TAATTATTGTACAAAGTGAATAAATGTACTTATGCAAAATTGTATTAATATTTATTTGTTTAGTTAGTATGTATAAATATAAAAATACCTAAATACAACTTTTATAGTCTCGTTTTAGTTCATGGAACATTACTCCCCCCCCCCCCCCGTGGGAGCACGCCAATTTATTGGGCGCTAGTGTTGTAATGCCTAGGGGCGGAAAAATGGTAAGTCCGCCTCTGCTAGCAACCTACGTTTGGGGAACCTACGCCTAACCTACTACGCAACGATTTGTGTTACTGTTTATGGTCAAAACTTCATACTTCATTACTTAAGCTGTGACGCTGTGTATCAATGGAGCGACGTTAACCAATATATTCGATATACATCGATGTAATCGTATATAATTTGATGTATCTACACACTGTTTAAACTTTAATTGTAATTTATTCAATGATCTGACCGTTATTATTATGATTACATTATTATAATGTATGTTTGAATAATACATTTATTTAAATCAAACCGCAAAATTGTGTTTACGTTAAGCAATATACCAACGTTATTAAGGACCAAATAATAATGCAATATTTATTGAATCAAAAACAAAATTGTGCACTTGTGCGTTGGAACGAATACCGACTTACATTTCGTGAACGCGAATTTTAAAGTGTACAAACCGCATATCCACGGGTTTTAAAAGAAATAAACTTAACAAATAGAGCACAGACGGCAATTGAAAAGACGAAACGAATCGAGTAAAACAAAAAAAGGTGGGTAAGTGAATTTCGCTCTGCTGTACAGTACTTACAAGTGGGTCACTGTATAATGGATGGTATTAAATTTGAATTCAATGATATAATATCATTGTATAAGAAAAACGATTCTGAGCGGAGACTGTATGTTAGTCTAGGTATAAGACATAATATTATATTAGTACCTAATAATAAA
>NW_021759733.1:2893-4121 GCF_005508785.2 Acyrthosiphon pisum
GATAAGGCTTAACGTTTTACGGGAATGTTAAAAGTTAGAGCGTCTAGCAATCCGTCACAAACGTTGTAAATGGATAGGCTGGATACGATCTCCTGTGTTGTTAAAAAGTGTAGAGTCGATTGGTGTATTCGATTATCTAGCTATCAGTCATCAAATCACATAGATAGGCAATCGAATCGCAGACATAATGAGAAGCGTATATCACCAGGTGGCAGGTATGCAATCCACCTACGGTGGATTGCCGACCACATTGGTAGCGTAGGTAACTGAAGAACGGAAAATATAGTTAGACCCCCGGGCCCCCCGTGTTAGTTGTAAGTGAATACTGATTTTGTAGACACAGTCGAATTATATATGCCACACTTATATAGAAGGAGATTTTATGATAAGAATTTCTGATAAGGCCTGGCTCTATGGTGGTCTCGTTTGTAAGGCAGGAAAGTTTAAAATTCCAGTTTCAGTGCCTAGAAATCTGCCCTGGCTCATGAAAATCGACAATTCAATGATACCATCCCCCAGCGTATATCCGGTGCTTTTTTGTATGTAAAAAAAAAATTTTAATTCGAAAACCTGCATGTTAGAGTGTTTAGCAAGTCACCTGTCTAAGAGGAAAAAAAATTAGCAATCCGCCTGCGGCGGATAGAGTAGTATGTGTCGTTGCATGTCCGGTGCTTCTTCTTATGTAAAAAGTGTTAAGTCGAAAATCGTGTTGGAGTGTCTAGCAGCAAGTCAAAATCGATTACCTAACTTTCAAGTTAGCCACCTAGGTAGGCAATCTACCAACTGGATTGCAGACCCGACGTTGAGCGGCTATAAGTGAAAACCCTATCACATAACATACGAAATAATTTACGAAAAATACAAACTATCTACAATATAAATACAATTTACAAACAAATATAATATGTATTTATATAACTATATATAACAAAACATTTTGGGAAATGTGCAATTATAATTCCTAATAAAATAAATAACATATAGATACATAATATATTAACCAATAAAATACATAAAAACATGTAACTATAGTGTCGTATATATTATATTTATATGAAAAAAAAAAAGTGAAAAAAATGCAAAAACCTGCACGAAACCAAAATGAGCAATCCACCTATACAGCGGATAGAGTGGTATGAGCCGTCACATGTCCAGTGTTTTTCTTGTGTAAAAAGTGTAATGTCGAAAACCGTGTTGAAGTGTCTAGCACTCTAGCTAGTAGCTATTC
>NW_021759734.1:0-1087 GCF_005508785.2 Acyrthosiphon pisum
AAAATGCAAAATTAAATCGTAAATTACATGAAAAAAATTCAAAACATTTCGGGAGTCCATGCAAATAATATAGCCATCGTATTTTTTTGGGTATCTAGCAGGTCAGTCAAATCAGTTATCCGGGAAAGCAATCAGACTTAGTCGGATGGCGGACAATGTTTGACGACGACTGGGTCACGTAATCAGGTATGCGACCCGACTGCGTCGAATCGCGGACAGCGTTCCTTACTGTCACCGAAAATCCAAAATTAAGTCATACGAAAACCGTTAAGGCGGTAAAACTCGAATTTTCGAAGAAATTCTAAAATTTTCGTCATAGGTCTTAAGGCCGAAGTGATAGCGAAAGGTAAATATAGAAAAAAATGTGAACAAAAAAATTCACTATACTTTACCGCTGCAAATTCTAATAGATCTATTAGTTTTAGATTCTAAATGGAACGATGAATGTATTGATTTTACAATGATGTGTGTTTTAGATTCTGAGTGGAACGATGAATGTATTGATTTTACAATGATGTGTGATTTATTTTTTTATTTTTTTAGATTCTGAGTGGAACGATGAATGTATTGATTTTACAATGATGTGTGTTTTTTTATTTTTTTTTTATTTTTTTATTTTTGTGTCTGTCATCACGTTTTAGGACAGTAAAAGTGCTTGGATTTTCTTCAACAGTACCTTTTCTGATAGGAAAGTGAATCTAGTTGGTACTTTAGGGGGTCAAAAGTAAAATTTTTCCTAATAGTTTTCAAAAGCGCCGTGAAAAACAAAAGAAAAATTAAGGAAAAACGGGAATTTTTACGCAAAATCTGTTTTCGAGAAAATCGATTTTAGTTTTTGGTGTAACTTTAAAAAAAATTACCGTAGATATATGAAATTTTGACTGAATGTTTATCTTAGCATTTTCTATACACCATAACATTTTCAAAATATTTTGATTTATTTTGAGCTCTTTATGGACATTTCCATTTTCCATTTTTTTTTTTAGTTTTTTTTCTAAAAATATCAATAAAATTTTATTTGTTGGATAAAAAAGCTTGAAAATTTAATAGAAGGCTCCTAGTATATTGTTTCAAAGGCAAATGAAAA
>NW_021759735.1:0-1358 GCF_005508785.2 Acyrthosiphon pisum
TATTACATTTGAATTCAATGATATAATATCACTGTATAAGAAAAACGATTCTGAGCGGAGACGGTTCGTCAGTCTAGGTATTAGACATACCTATTATAGGTATACTTATCTATAGTATTAAAAAAAAATTGACCTATAATAGGTATCAATAATAAATTCCAAATTAATCATATCACAATATCCATTAGGTAACGCGTTATACATCAACAACAAACCGTGGTACTATGTGTCAAATAAACCGTGCCTATGTATTACTTAGAATTTTTGGTAACAGAATTAAATATTTACGTGAAATCTTGTTTTAAATTTTCAATCCTTAGATATAAAAGTTGAACATTTTATAAATTTGTAACTACAAAATAATTTTTTAACTTTAAATTTGATAAATGTTGTCAAAATTTCAACTTCAAATGCTTATAAAAAAAATGTGTATTTTTAATATTTTACAATTGCTATTGTAACAATATATCAAGAGCCTTGCATTAAATTTTCAAGCATTTTTACCAAACAAATAAAATTTTATTGATATTTATAGAAAAAAAAATTGAAAAATGACAATGTCCGTAAGCAGCTCAAAAAGAGTCAATTTATTTTCAAATTTTTATCGTGTATAGAAAATTCTAATATAAACATTCAGTGCAATTTTCAAGTATCTACAGTCATTCGTTTTTTAATTATAATAAAATAAGAAAATCGTTACGTAAGAAATCGAGTGAATATCAAATGTTGTAAAAATATGAATTTCAAACACTCATAAAAATTTAATTTGAGTTTCTTATAGACATTTTTTTTTTTATAAAGGTAGATAACCCTATAAGGAATCTTGTATTACATTTTAAAATCTTAGTTCTAAAAAGAAAAATTTTTACGAATTATTAACTCAAAATAATTTGCTAATTTTCGTAATTTTTACATATTTTGTCAATTTTTGAACTTTAAATGCTAATAAAAAAAACCTGTGACTAAGGATTTTTAATATTTTTCAAATCTCATTGTAACAATATAATAGGAGCCTTGTATTAAATTTTCAAGTATTTTTACTCAACAAATAAAGTTTTATTGACATTCATAGAAAAAAAACTAATTAAATTGGAAACTGAAATTGTCCGTAAACAGCTCAAAACAAATCTAAATATTTTGAAAATTTTATCATGTATAGAAAATAGAAATATAAACAACCAGTGAAAATTTCATGTACCTACAGTCATTCGTTTTAAGGGTTACACCAAAAACCAAAATCAATTTTCTCGAAACAGATTTTGCGTAAAATCCCGTTTTTCCTTAATTTTCTTTTGTTTTCACGGCGCCTTTTTAAAACTATTGGAAAAATTTTACTTTTGACCCCCCAAAGTACCAAC
>NW_021759736.1:0-2212 GCF_005508785.2 Acyrthosiphon pisum
AAATCGAAGCACTCCTCCTGGTAGAAATTTTGTATACAGGATATAAAAAAAAAAAATAAACACCATTGTAAAACCACTAGCCCACTCCGATCAGAATCTAGTATACACAAATTGTTTCAAATACCCATACTATATATTAATATTTTTAAATCATGACAAAATAACGAAAATCGATATTCTTCGTTTAAATATTTAATTTCGTCCAAAATCAAACTTCAATATCCAAGGCTGGGCATTAACGAGTTAAAAAGTTAAAGTTAAGATACTATTAACTAAGTTAAATTATGAGTTACAGTTTCTTCTGTGTTATCCAGTAACTTATGAGTTAACTTGACGATACACGATATATACAAATATGATCCGCAGCAAATGTGTTAAGGCCGCTGCAAATGTGTCATTTTTAAGGAGATGTGTTTAGGCAATTATTTCGTTCCTGCGATTTCCGATCGCCTTTTTGTGTGTAGTAAATGATCATTAGTGTGTGTATACTCCCCTGCCATCACCCACGACCCACATCAATTTACAATTCATTCCGCTGGTCGGCTAAGTATATATTACGCCCGTCGTACGCACACACATCCACAAGTCATATAAAGTCATAAGATCAAATTATTCAAAACCAATTTAAGGACGTGAAATAGTCGTCGCACTGACAAAAATTGGTACTTCTAGTGGTTCGATTTAAAAAATGTAATTATGTTTTTTGTTGGTAAAAAAGTTTACTCTGCATCGGTTGGAGCACTTTTTTAATTTTAGCAACTTCTTGACGAGAAAAAATATTTTAAATTTTATAAATGTATACATTTTAAATATCGAATATATTAAAAAATATCCAAAATATAAAAAATATGCTCTGACCGATGCAAAGTAGACTTGTTGACCAATCAAAACATCTTTACATGTTTTAAATCGAACCACTAGAAGTACTTTGATTTTTGTCAGTCGTTAAGGTCATTTTGATGAAAAATTAATAGGGTTTGCAGGGGCCTTAAGGGGCCTCAATATGACATTGATTTAAGGAGAATCATTTAGGCAATCGATTTGCAATCTGACAAAATATTATTTTTTTTCACAATGTGTACGAGGGATTGAGGCACATTTTAAAAATTTTATTTAGTTAATCAAATATTTAAGTTGGAAATTCCGATTTTTTTTGAATTTTTTACAAATTTTATTGCAAAAATTAAAAATGTGGCTCAATTGTTCCCTTGTATATATTACGGACAATAAAAATGAAAATGAAATTAAATGAAAATTGTGATAATATTGTCGACACGTATCGTTAGAATTAGAAACAGTAGTTTTTGACAAAAAAAGACGTGGTAGTGAAGGCCCTTAACTTACTATTATAATGTACGACAGAAATACCAAATTTTGACTTAGAGTTTTAAATCCAAAGTACAATTATTTTTGTCTATTAAGAAATTCAGCCACTCCCCGATTGGGTGAATGCTGTTACGAGAACCAATAGAACCGAAGAATAATCCAACACCATTTTATACCAACACGATTGTCGTGCGTGTTTCAAATTTAATGGGTCAACGACGTGTTAGAAAACGTATTATAATTTTTTACTCTTTTGAAACTCCTTTAGGTAAGTACTTACCACCTACCAATGAGTATCAAAGGATGGCTCGGAAGTCGATGATTTTTTTTAACGTCTTAGAACCTATGCTTTTTTAACTATCAAATGATTTTAAATATACAGATCAAAAAACCCAAATCTTATATTTCTGTTTTTGGAAATAAATTAAGATTATTTTTTGTAATTTAGGTTATTTTTAGTCATTTTTCTCTAATTAAAAGAAAATTTGCAACTTTTTTGTTGTTAAAGACTTATGACAAACTTTACAATTAAAATAAATATACATTTTAAAATTATAAATTAGATAAAAAATCATAGTTTTTAAACCAAAAATAAATATTAATACAATTAATTAGAAAAATAATTTATAAATAATTTTTATTTTTGTAACCAACTTCCAAGTCTTAGTTCACTAAATGTGGTAAGCTTATATTAGTCGTTTTTATATCGATCAAAATTCGAAAATGAGAGAAAACATACAAAAGTCTGATTCAATTTTATATAAATAATAAAATGAACTAACTGTGGTGCTAAAAACGATGTAATATCGATCATTCGACGCTTCGCAAAATCATAAACTTTAGTAATACAGTACCTAATATCTATATTAGGTATTCGAAAAAGTCC
>NW_021759737.1:0-1048 GCF_005508785.2 Acyrthosiphon pisum
AAAACAAAATTACAAAAAAAAAATCATCGACATTTTCTGAAAATTATGACTTGGTAACCCCCTAATCATGTCTCTGGAGCAGCCCTTGTGAACTGTGCTGGCTATACTACCTAGTACCTACTAACCTACTGCATACTGTACTATCTACATTTTTACTTTCATAAGACTGCATATAGCCATATAGGTACTCAGAAAGTCAGAAGCGATACGTAAAAACATATAAATCCCGACTCTGTCATGATATTATACCAAATAAATCATTTTATATCAATGCACTATTTTTATTGTACATTTGTAAATAATAATTTTAAAATTTTGTTTGTAAATATAAGTAATTATACTTACTAAATAATATTTACTTAAATAGGTAATTTGTAATAATAATTGTTTATAAAAAAAAAAAACAACCAATTGACTAAGTAGGTACCTAATTTCTTTATAATTGTTGTAATATACTTTTACATCAAATATGAAATAATAGTAAAAATGATAATCTTGACTGAATTAAAATGCGTCTAGACCAATACAACTTTTACAAAGAAAAATTGCTAGTATATGTTTAAGTAAAAATACTTTAATTGGTTCAACTAAAGAAAACTTTAAGATATTAGATATGTTACCATTTAAGTCTGTATATAAAAAAATAACTATTTTATAGATATATAATTAAAAACTTTGAATCCTTTCTGGATATGAATAAGGTTATTAAAAGAGAAAATAGGACATTTGATGTCAGAATGGAGTATTTTAGAAAAGCGTTTGGTCAAAAATGCATAGATTATCTAGGTCCAAAAAGTACAACTCAACGCCAGTAAATATAAAAAGGGACATATTCTATACAGAAGGCAATCGTATAACTATAGAAATAAAAAAGAAATTCAGATTTGGTTATTTTTAATACTTGAAAGATTTCAGATTATATTTAACTGTTGTAATTTAAATTTAGTTTATAAGTATTCTAATTGTATAGATTGATTATTCAGTTCTTGTCCACTTTTCTTATTTATAATTAAATTGTTCATATTAATTATTATATTATATAACTATC
>NW_021759738.1:0-1000 GCF_005508785.2 Acyrthosiphon pisum
TCAGTATACTAATAGAACTGCACAGAATACGCGCACTGATTTAAAAACCTATTTTATATAATCAGTCACTGACTACCTATCTACAAAATAAATTCTGTTTATGTTCAATTACTGATTTTGAAAATTCTAATTTTGTTCACCTAAACAACTTTCTGGAATACTCTGCAGTGTAGATAAACATTTTATATAAATTTACGTGAACATTTTATAATTTTATATTAGGTACGTCATATATACATACGTTACACATACCTATTAATTTATATTTATATTTTAGGTTCTGAGTGTAACAATGAATGTATTGATTTTACAATGATGTGTTTTTTAATTTTTTAATTTTTGTGTCTGTCATCACGGTTTGGGGCAGTAACACTGCTTCGATTTTCTTTAACAGTATCTTGTTTGATGGCAAAGTGAATCTAGTTGCTGCATTCGGGAAGTCAAAATTTGAAATTTCCAATAGTTTTCAAAAGCGCCGTGAAAAACAAAAGAAAAATGAAGGAAAAACGGGAATTTTTAACGCAAAATCTGTTTTCGAGAAAATTGATTTTGGTTTTTGGTGTAACGTTAAAACGAATGACTGTAGATACATGAAATTTTCACTGGTTGTTTATATTTTCATTTTCTATACATGATAAAATTTTCAAAATATTTTGATTTGTTTTGAGCAGTTTACCTATAGGTACCTATATATGTTTACCTTATAATATAGGCTCCTACTATATTGTTACAAAGACATTTGAAAAATATTAAAAATCCTTAGTCACAGTTTTTTTTATTAGCATTTAAAGTTCAAAAATTGACAAAATATGGAAAAATCACGAAAATTACCTAATTATTTTGAGTTTATAATTCGTAAAAATTTTTCTTTTTAGAACTAAGATTTTAAAGTGTATTACAAGATTCCTTATAGGATAATCTACCTTTTAAGTCATTTTAAGTTCAAATTTGGACGAAATGACTTATTAAAAAACCTGGAATAACTATTTTAGTTATTTTG
>NW_021759739.1:0-1265 GCF_005508785.2 Acyrthosiphon pisum
TTCAATAATCTCACAAAGAATGACCATTTATATGTTTATTAATCAATTAACCATTTATTAATTCATCGAACATTTCTCGACCATTTATATCATTTGTGTCACCAACTTCTAACAAATTTTGAATATCCATACAATTTTTCATTAAATCATCTTTATTCATTTTAGAAATATTTCTAAAATTTTATAATTTATAAAATATAATAAAATATAAATACTATAAATAACATTTTATTGTTCCATTCAACAATTTTACATGAAAAAAAAAATGATATGTACATTTTTTTTTGCTCGTCAACTTGACCTTTTATTGTATCTATGAAAGCGGGGCCTGTCCAATTGTGGTGAGAGCGCGGGGCCCGGGGCGTGGGCCCCGCTCGCCCTGCCCTAGGGACGGCCCTGCTCACTGGGGGGGTTCGGGGCTTTGGGGCATTAGTTGTGTTTTGCCTTGTTGTTTTGGTAGTAGAGTACAACGCTCGGATGTTCAACGGATGTTGACAATATTATTGTTTGGGTGTATTAGTTGATCGGACTTCCCCGTTGGTAAATATTATTATTATTTATTATTAAATTTAGTTGATGCGCACCTATCGTATAACCGATACATCTATAACACAATTATAGTTAACCGCGTCGGTCGCAGTGTTGATATCAGCTATACTTACATAGATTACAGTTAGGTATTTACTCACCATCTAGATATCTTCAATGTATCCAGAGCTTAGCGAGTAAGTACGTTTACGCGACGCCTGTTATAGTCTTGATATCGTCGATATAATATATAGGTTATAACTAATCAGTCGTGTCGGTCACGGCGTTGATATTCTCGATATATCGATAATTTATTGTATTAACGCTAAGTAATTGCGCCGGTCACTGACCTGATATCGCCGATATATCTATATTATTATTTATTATTCCAACGACTTGTGAGTCAGTTTCGCGTGTACGTCGAGGACTGTCCGCCCGGTCCGCGGCCAACATACCCGCTTCCCGAGAGGACGTTTTTCGCAAGTGATGTACAACACAGGTAATGTGAACATGTGACCAGCAGTTGAGCATCCATCTACTTCGGACCTATGTCCAAGCTCCGCCTCCAAAATCCATTTAAGAATCTCTCGAAAAGCACTTGACACGTCGTCGTAGCAGTCATACTGTGCCATATTACATAATATAATTATAATATTACCTTATATAGGCTATATAATACGATTGATTATTACAATTTTATAATATATATTTTTATGAATCTTTTCCAGCAACTGCGG
>NW_021759740.1:0-1067 GCF_005508785.2 Acyrthosiphon pisum
GATTGTCAACTGTTTTGGGTGTAACTTGCTGCAATGTTCAATAACTTGATTTGGTGCTAACTTGTACCTGATCTACCCAAATAACCAATGGAAACCAATAATAAATAAATATTAATTTATACTGTAGACTGTAGCCAATGGCAACTATTTAAAAAATAAATAAAAATAAAATTTCCAATTTCCATCGTGAACCTCAAGATCCCTGTTTGAGCACCTCTTTAAAATGCAAATTTTGAAAAATCCTTTCTTAGTGCGCCTATACATAGTAATAAGAACATTTACTGAAAATTTCATATCCATAGCTTCAGCAGTTCCGGCTAAGCGATGATGAATCACCCAGGACAAGTCTTTTTATATATAAAGATTAACATATTGACAATTTTGCAGAAGTCTCAGTCACGTGGATTTAAAAATATAATTAAAGTAAAGTTACAGCGGTAACATACCGAGTCGATATCGGCTGTAATATGGGTCGTGGTCCGGAGATAAAAGTCGCTTAACCGATATCTCTCAGCGCTCAGCTTCATTAGTTAATAAAGAAATACTATCATTACTAAACATTCAGACATCAACAAAACGAAACGCGAAATTAATTACATTGAACAATTGAAACCTGACAATCTTTACCTAATACGATGAGAGTATAATGAGTACTATTATATAGGTATATAATATATATATATATGTATAATTTATAGATGTACTTAATATATATTTTATTTATGGGTTTTACATTAATTTACAACGTTGAAAATTGGCAGTGAAATCAGAAGTTATTGCTGGTAAACTCTTGATAAAAAAAAGCCTTTTTAGCCAGCACGTGTACAGTATACGTGTATACCTACTGTATAGTATTCGTTATAATATATCGAAATTTCAACCTATAGGTCGTGACCCGTGAATCGTGACTAAATCTAGTATTGGGTCACTAAATACATTTAATTATTACTTTAAATTTTCATTTAAAAGTATTCTTTAGTAATTAGTTGTGCACTCTATGCTTTATAGTTTCACAGTCTAAATGTACTTAGGTATTATATTTCTTACTACATACATTTTACTATCCG
>NW_021759741.1:0-824 GCF_005508785.2 Acyrthosiphon pisum
ATTCTGGTTACCTAGCCATTTTCTATATTTTTTATTTCTTTAGTTACGAAAAATATTTGTTTATAAAATATTAAAATCTGCAGTCATCACTAACTGTTTCTAATTCAAACCACAAACACAAATTGTTTTATAACGAAATAGGTACTTATAATAATGGGAACGATCTTACGTGCTAAAAAAGGAAAAAGCAATTTATCTACAGAAAATGACTTGTATAATACTGACTATCATAATCAAGTAATATCGTTAAGTATAATTTCCAATGTAGAAATAATTTATAACAGAGGCGTGCCCAGGATAAAAATGTAGGATAGGCCTGGTTATAATTGTTTTAATTTATATAGGTATACATTATTTTTTAGAAACTTTTTATAACATTTTTAAATTTAATTAGAAAAAATGATCACATAATATACCTAATATAACACAATTTATTCCTCCTGTTTGACTTGTTAATAATATTTCAAAGATATTAAAAGTGAATACAAGTGAAACAATAGTTGTTTTTAATTATAAGTATACCTACTTACATAAAATATAATTATTTAGTGAATTTAAGTCATCGAGTCACTTTTAAGCAAGAAGAAGAAGTTGAAGACTCGTTAGAAGTCGAGGTAACATTTAATTTAAAAATGTTCAATTGAGGTTGATTTGTTGTACTATCATCATCGTTCAATGTCCTTGTGGATTTCGGAATAGGTTTATAAAAACTAGCTGTTCATTTTATTTTAATTTAATTAGTAGTAGTCAAATTTTAAGCAGTTTTATAAAAAAAATGTATTTAGGTTATTCTAATAGTGTACACCAGACAAAACTATTACCTC
>NW_021759742.1:0-1035 GCF_005508785.2 Acyrthosiphon pisum
ATATCAGTTATACGTCATAACAATTTATATTTTATAATATATAATAATATTAGATAAGATATTAATAATAAGCCATAGATATTAAAATTGAAAACAACCAAACAATCTATTTTTGTATCTAGGGTTTTTCATAAGTCACAACCAGACCCCCCTGCACCGCCTGGCGTAGTGAAGTTGTATCACGGTGAGCTCGGTGAAACGCCCGGTATGGGAGTATGCCGCGCCGCGCGCCGCTGCCGGCCTAAACACGCAATAAATATTAAATAATAATAATAATAATTATTAATTACAATAATAATGTTGGATCGTCCGATCGTCGACTTGTTTTTAAATTCTCTGGAGTCTGGATCGATTGTCGAACCGAACTATTAGGTATTTGGTTCGGTTCGACTGTTTGCAATTTCGAGTTCGATTTTTGAACCGAACCGAACACCCCGAGTTCGGTTCGGTTCGAAAATCAAACAGTTCGTAACATCACTATTTAAAATACAAGTACCTAATAATTACAAAAGTTAATGTTATAGTTTGATCAATGTTGAAATTCAATAAAATAATCAATTATTTTTATGTAGGTACTTATTTGTTTACCTAATGGTCCACAGCAAAATTATAATAAAATATGTTATTAGAATATAATTAATTACCTACACACACATATAATATAACTTCAGCAGTAGTCAGCAACAGTGTTCAACAGTATTCAGCAGTAGTTCTATGAATAAAAAAATATATAATAATAAGTAGGTACCTAAGAAGAAGTAATTATTAATTAATTATGATTAATGAGTGTGCAAACATATATGAGACAATGAGTAAATGGTTGTATTTTTCTTTTCTGAATAATACAATATAAGATAATCATTATTCAAATACATTTATATCAATTAACTTTTAAAATTAAGAGGATCCGCATGTTTTGTTTACGTCTTACAAGTAAGTAAAATATCAAATTTTATGCTCAGCAGATCTGGTTTAGCTAGAGCCATTAATTTAAAACTTAGAGTGAACTGACGTCTTAAAACATTTAAAGGTAAA
>NW_021759743.1:0-397 GCF_005508785.2 Acyrthosiphon pisum
AAAATTTCATTGAATGTTCATATTAGCATTTTCTATATACGATAAAATTTTGAAAATAATTTGACTCTTTTTGAGCTGTTTACGGACATTGTCGGTTTTCAATTATTTTAGTTTTCTTTTCTATAAATATCAATAAAGTTTTATCTATTTGGCTAAAAAGTGTAACACATTTACACAGTTTATTTTTATAGTAATTTTAAGTTCATATTTTGATGAAATTACATATTAAAAAACCTGGAATAACCATTTTAGTTATTTTGTTATGATTGTATAATATTATTTGTGGGTACTTGAAACTTCTAAAGTATACTATTATATATCTATATGATAGTACCACGGTTTGTTGTTGATGTATAACGCGTTACCTAATGGATATTGTGATATGATTAATTTGGAA
>NW_021759744.1:0-813 GCF_005508785.2 Acyrthosiphon pisum
GGGCCGAATAACGCGCGTCCACTCCGAAGACCTCAATGCGACCGTTCAATCGGTAGTAGCGACGGGCGGTGTGTACAAAGGGCAGGGACGTAATCAACGCGAGCTGATGACTCGCGCTTACTGGGAATTCCTCGTTCACGTGGAAAAATTGCAAGCCACGATCCCTAAGCACGAAGGAGGTTCAGCGGGTTACCCGGAAGCCTGTCGGCCCAGGATTGTTAAACACGCTGATTCCTTCAGTGTAGCGCGCGTGCGGCCCAGAACATCTAAGGGCATCACAGACCTGTTATCGCTCAGTCTCGTGCGGCTATGTTCGTCCGCCGCCTGTCCCTCTAAGAAGAGTTTAAGCTCCTGGGAGCCGGCGGTAGCCCTAGTAACGTATCGTGATCCGCCGGCGACGGCCGCGAACACGGCGCGCTTCACCACGGAGCCCGACGCACGACGGACGCAGGCCGACCGGAGGTTGCCCCCCGGCCGACATACGCCCGCCGAACGCCGGGACGCGGATGGCGCGGCCGCGCCCGACGACCGCCGTGGACGACGGGCGAACGCGTTCGGGGATACCGGGCCGAGCCGACGGGTACGCGAACACTGACGGTCGAAACCGCCAGCGCCGCGCACACGCCGACCCGGGTTTACCCGCCTAGTTAGCAGGACAGAGTCTCGTTCGTTATCGGAATTAACCAGACAGATCGCTCCACCAACTAGAACGGCCATGCACCACCACCCACCGAATCAAGAAAGAGCTCTCAATCTGTCAATCTTTCCGGTGTCCGGGTCCTGGTGAGGTTTCTCGTGTTGAGTCAAATTAAA
>NW_021759744.1:3249-4081 GCF_005508785.2 Acyrthosiphon pisum
TCGTAACTGCGAAACGGTAACGGGAGTCGTCATCGTTTCCGAGAAAAACGATTTGCGCGTCGGAAGCCCACCGGGAGGAGGACGTGCGACGCCGGTTGAGTTTTGCCACTCGGCGTGCGAGATGGGTCGGTCGCCGAAACTTGGGACGGATACCATCGACGGGCGCACTGGATGCTGATACCATTCCGGAGAGTGGCACAGACCGGTGCGCGGCGATGGACGCGTCGGCTTCGGCGTCGCCCGTAGCTTTGCTGTCGTGCGTGATTGGCGATCGGACGCCGGCGAATCGCCGACGACCAAGCCGCTCACAAATTTACAAAATCTCGAGTTTCATATAGTGCGACGGGGGTGTGCACGCGTAGTGGTAATGCCGTCGCGGTGCGTAGCGGTTAGGCCAAAAACGAAAAATCCGTCCATCACCGTGCGTAGCGGTAAGGCCGAAAATCAAAAATCCGTCTATCACCGTGCGTAGCGGCACGGCGGCTGATCTCCAATTATCGAGTTGAATGTTGCGGACACCGATATCCGATAGAACTCGTTAAGTACGACGAGATCACCTCTCGGTGTCGTCGGGGTAATCGTAACCGTTCCCGAGTTATTGCGCTCGGAAAAACGACGTTCGAAAAGTTGAAATCGAAATCGGTTCGACGAACGTCGCCGGGGCTGCCGCCATGCGCACTACCCGGGTACCGACGAATAACCGCGAACGTCGACCGAAAAAAAAAAATCGTTTTTTTCACGCACGGTGATTCCAGTCTGTGGCACCCGAATCCGCTCCGGGGACGCCGCCGCCGTCCGACCGGCACTCTGCCCGTCGGTCGTCGACGCGCCC
>NW_021759745.1:0-1323 GCF_005508785.2 Acyrthosiphon pisum
TAAGTTTTCAATTTTTTTAGTTTTTTTTTTCTATAAATATCAATAAAGTTTTATCTGTTGGGCCAAAAAGTGTATAAATTTAATACAAAGCTCCTGATATATTTTTACAATATCAGTTGAAAAATATTAAAAATACATAGGCACAATTTTTTTTTATAAGCATTTAAAGATCAAATTTGGACAAAATTTATCAAATTTTAATTTGAAAAATTATTTTGTAGTTAAAAATTTATAAAATGTTCAATTTTTGTATCTAAGAATTGAAAATTTAAAACAAGATTCCACGTAAGTAATTAATACTGTTACCAAAAAATCTAAAAAATACATTTACGCAGTTTATTTTTATAGTCATTTTAAGTACAAATTTGGACGAAATTACATATTAAAAACCTAGGATAACTATTTTAGTTATTTTGTTGTGATTGTATAATATTATTCGTGGGTACTTGAAACTTCTAAAGTATACTATTATATATCTATGATAGTACCACGGTTTTTTGTTGATGTATAACGCGTTATAAGTACTTAATAAATATTATGATATGATTAATTTGGAATTTATTATAGGTACCTAATATAATATTATGTCTTATACCTAGACTAACATACCGTTTCCGCTCAGAATCGTTTTTCTTATACAATGATATTATATCATTGAATTCAAATTTAATACCATCCATTATACAGTGACCCACTTGTAACCTACTGTACAGCAGAGCGAAATCCACTTACCCACCTTTTTAATAGTATGTTTAATATAAAACTAGATTACAGTTTAAAAAAATATAAATTTCTACCATAAACTCAAAAATGACATTTATTAGGTAATAACCTACAATTGAATAATTACTGGAATAGATTTTTAACTTAACACGTTATACATTTATTTACAATACTTACTTGAGTTTTTACCAAGTTCCCGATAATTATAATAATATTAAATACATCGACCTACTTGTTTTTATGGTTGTATGCGTAAATATTAGGTATCTATTATACTAAAATATAAATATAAATAATCTAATACTATAATACTTAAGTAATAATACAAACATTTCAGTTATTTTTCATGATAAAATAATTATGTATATAGGTAGCACTGATTATACCTAATATAATATATACTTAATATACAATTGTATTCGTGTTGTTAAAAATAAATTTATTGTGGCACCTATATATCACCAGTATTAAATACGTTCAGATATCAGAAGATCAACGGACTCTAAGCATCTAAATCTTCAAGCTTCTGTGACGTAATATCAGTGTGGATGTTGCAATTTTAAAGCCTAAACTTTAGACCATGCAAGCCCAATAGTTAGA
>NW_021759746.1:0-887 GCF_005508785.2 Acyrthosiphon pisum
ACAAACAATAATAAAAAAATTAGCAAGGTATTAGGAATTCAACCGGTGTCGCTACCAAATCATGGGTCGCGTAATCTATAAAAATGGATCGTGACAAGTCTTGTTTGTTTTAAAAAAAAAAAGTTTATTATAAAATTATAAATTATGGATTCGAATAAGTTATGAATGAATTGAAGAACCATATTTTACAGTAGATATAATGATAGTTAAAATGTCTACTAAAATCAATAAATTGAGCTTATTTGTGATTCCAATATTAAACAAATGTTTATTGAAACTTTTTTGGAAATGTTTTTGGCACATTTATGCACGGGAAGTTACGCAAAACTAGCAGCTTAGTCTTTTTTTTCTTTTATGGCCTACAAAGGTGACACGAGTCGTGAAAATATTGTTACAAAAACAGTGGATCACGAGTCAAAAAGGTTAAACATTACTAGTCAAAACAATAGATAGGATGAAAAATATTTTTATATGAAAAAATGTAAAATTACTAGGTATTCATTAGGTTTATCGTTGACAAAACACTTAAAATCCACTCCAAATTTTAATAAAAATTATTTTGGGCATTAGTTTGGTCCGTCCCCCCGTCCAAGTAAAAAAAAATAGTTGGGTACGCAAAAAAAAAAATAAAAATAGTAGAGGAGCTCCGTCCCCCTGCGCACCCCCCAATTCGAGCACTGGGTATTGTATCGATTTATAATTTAAATACCTAGTCATATTTTGACTGCCTATATATTATAAGATATAACGTAAATATAGAATATACGAGCAGGGGCGGATAGGCCTTTACGGAAATCGGGATTTTCCCGGTAGGCCCCTGTCCGTACCTAATTATGGGCTCCCCAGTCTCAATACCGTATTTTATGTTTTAATGTTATTTATCAAAC
>NW_021759747.1:0-1114 GCF_005508785.2 Acyrthosiphon pisum
TCCAATATTTAATATTTTTCATAAATTTTTTACCAAAAGATAGGGTGAATATACTTGAGTTGACGTTGTAAGTTTCAAAAGTTTTTAATTAATTTTGATTTAACTACAGCTCGTCCCGTCTACAATTTGGACTATATTTCAGCACCTGTGGCGGTGGAATCCCGTCCCGTTTCATCAATACGTAATATTTTTTCATAATTTTTTTACCAAAAGATAGAGTTGAATATATTTAAGTTTTGTTGTAAGTTTCATAAGTCTTAGTTCATTTTTGAATTAACTACAGCTCGTCCCGTCTACAATTTGGACTATATTTCAGCACCTGTGGCGGTAGAATCCCGTCCCGTTTCACCAATACTTAATATTTTTTCATAAATTTTTTACCAAAAGATAGTGTTGAATATACTTTAGTTTACGTGTAAGTTTCATAAGTTTTAATTAATTTTTGATTTAACTACAGCTCGTCCCGTCTACAATTTGGACTATATTTCAGCACCTGTGGCGGTGGAATCCCGTCCCGTTTCTCCAATACTAAATATTTTTTCATAAATTTTTTACCAAACGATAGGGTTTAATATACTTAAGTTGACGTGTAAGTTTCATAAGTCTCAGTTCATTTTTAAATTAACTACAGCTCGTCCCGTCTACAATTTGGACTATATATCAGCACCTGTGGCGGTGGAATCCCATCCCGTTTCTCCAATATTTAATATTTTTTCATAAATTTTTTACCAAAAGATAGGGTTGAATATACTTGAGTTGACGAGTAAGTTTCAAAAGTCTAAGTTCATTTTTGAATTAACTACAGCTCGTCCCGCCTACAATTTGGACTATATTTCAGCACCTGTGGCGGTGGAATCCCGTCCCGTTTCTCCAATATTTAATATTTTTTCATAAATTTTTTACCAAAAGATAGGGTTGAATATACTTGAGTTGACGTGTAAGTTTCAAAAGTTTTAATTAATTTTTGAATTAACTACAGCTCGTCCCGTCTACAATTTGGACTATATTTCAGCACCTGTGGCGGTGGAATCCCGTCCCGTTTCATCATACGTATATTTTTTCATAATTTTTTTACCAAAGATAGAGTTGATATATTTAAGTTTTGTGTAGTTTC
>NW_021759748.1:0-4539 GCF_005508785.2 Acyrthosiphon pisum
TCCATTACAGTAACCCACTTGTAACCTACTGTACAGCAGAGCGACATCCACGACTTACCCGCCTTTTTTAATATGTAATTTCGTCCAAATTTGTATTTAAAATGACTATAAAAATAAACTGCGTAAATGTATTTTTTAGATTTTTTGGTAACAGAATTAATTACTTACGTGGAATCTTGTTTTAAATTTTCAATTCTTAGATACAAAAATTGAACATTTTATAAATTTTTAACTACAAAATAATTTTTCAAATTAAAATTTGATAAATTTTGTCAAAATTTGATCTTTAAATGCTTATAAAAAAAAATTGTGCCTATGTATTTTTAATATTTTTCAACTGATATTGTAACAATATACCAGGAGCTTTGTATTAAATGTATACACTTTTTGGCCCAACAGATAAAACTTTATTGATATTTATAGAAAAAAAAACTGAAAAAATTGAAAACTTACAATGTCCGTAAACAGCTCAAAAAGAGTCAAATTATCTTAAAAATTTTATCGTATATATAAAATGCTAATATAAACATTCAGTGAAATTTTCAAGTTTCTACAGTCACTCGTTTTTTAATTACAACAAAATAAGAAAATCGTTACGTAAGAAATCGAGTGAATATCAAATGTTGTAAAAATATGAATTTCAAACGCCCATAAAAATTTAATTTGAGTTTCTTATAGACATTTTTTTTTTGGTAAAGGTAGATTATCCTATAAGGAATCTTCTATTACATTTTAAAATCTTAGATTTAAAAAGAAAAATTTTTATGAATTTCTAACTCGAAATAATTTGCAAATTTTCGTGATTTTTCCATATTTTGTCATTTTTTGAACTTTAAATGCTTATAAAAAAAAACTGTGACTAACGATTTTTAATATTTTTCATCTGCCTTTGAAACAATATACTAGGAGCCTTCTATTAAATTTTCAAGCTTTTTTATCCAACAAATAAAATTTTATTCATATTTTTAGAAAAAAAACTAAAAAAATATGAAAACTGACAATGTCCGTAAAGAGCTCAAAATAAGTCAAAATATTTTGAAAATTTTATCGTGTATAGAAAATGGAAATGTAAACATTCAGTCAAAATTTCATGTATCCACGGCCTTTTTTTTTAAAGTTACACCAAAAACCAAAATCGATTTTCTCGAAAACAGATTTTGCGTAAAAATTCCCGTTTTTCCTTAATTTTTCTTTTGTTTTTCCCGGCGCTTTTGAAAACTACTGGGAAATTTAAATTTTGACCTCCCTCAATGCACCAACGATATTCTACTTTCTGATCGAACAAGATACTGAAGTTGAAAATCGTAGCATTATTTCGACTACTTATCGTGTACACAGACACAAACAAAAATAAAAAATTATAAAATAAATAAAAAATTAAAAAATAAAAAAATAAAAAAACACACATCATTGTAAAATCAATACATTCATCGTTCCACTCAGAATCTAAAATGAAGGCTGGATATTATGTATTAAGTTCCTCAAAAGTTGTTGCAATGTTACAGTGTATACAATTGATTTTTATAAATATTTCAAGTTTATTTTTTTACGAAATTTTATATTTAAACAAAAAATAACAATTTAAATTATTTATTGTTAGGTATTCAAGAAATATTTTTCGTCTGCACTTGGCACTTTTGCTATTTTTTGCTATAATATTAGTTACCAATATATGTGCACACTTTTTTATTTTAATTATTAGACTGATTACTACCTACTACCTATTCATACCATGCACCTATTTCCATAACGTTCTACGGTCCGGCAGTATATGTATTCAATATTGTGTTATAAGTGAACAACAATACTACAATTAACCTGCAGGAAATAATGAAATAGGGACATTATTAAATTACGAATAATTTAAGATCGTTGATAAATGATCCACATTTGATATCTATATGCATGCACGAAAGTCGAAACCTCGTATACTGTCACCAAGCATATATTATTATGAATAAGGTACAGCCGTTTTATGTACACTGGCGTAACTAGCTATAATTGTTTGGGGTTGTGCGAACATTTAAAGTCAAGATGGAACCCCTCCCACTATAAAGTGTAAACACTAGAGGATTTAAAATATTAAATAATATTTTTGCAACACCTTATACCCAATGTTAATTAAACCATTATTATATAAACTTAAAAAATATAAATTTTTTTCATATTACTGAAAAGTAAGGACAACTTTTTTTTAGTGTGCTTATTGAATTTATTTATTTCAACTCAATATGACAGTCATTGTCAAAGTAAATATTCTTTGAATAGAAGGTATAAGTTAATATACAAGTGCGTGTAGTTATTAAGTACCTACAACAAATAAACAATATTATTTTAACGCTTAATTTTATGAGCAGATTTGTTTATACTACACACTAACCCATTGAAAGAGTTTAATAATTTTAATATAGAAAAATGTCACCATTTCATTGAGCAGAGTTTCATTATTCAAAAATAATAAGTATTTGCATGTAAGTATAATATACTATCATATTATGACCATAGATAATAGAAGAATAATCTTCTATTATCTATATATATGACGCAGACACACGTGATATAATATGATCCATACGACCTACCGCAAACCGATAACCAAAGAACACAGACGGTCTGGTTTACCAGTGATTTACCATCGCTCGAGCCTACCAACCGATTCCGTGTATATCAAATTTAAAAAGTTCTAGCTAAACCTAATGGCTAAAGTGATTTAATTGTTTTGTATTTGGTTCAGTAAAATAAGTTGTTTGACCACTGCCATTGAGCCAGTATTGTTATATCATAGTCATTGGCGCAACTAGTTGAAGGTGCTTTGGGTCCTTATTCCTTAGCACCCCTAAGTCAAAATTAGCACCCCCTAAAAAATCATTAGGTGTTAGGTCCCATTGAGTCACAAAAAAACTTGGAGCTTAAGTACCCCCTAGTTAAAATGTCTAGTGGCGCCAATGATCATAGTTGGTTGTCGTAGTGAATTTTTTGTGATTATAAAATGGCTTCTGATCAATGTTTTATATCGATTATTCTGTGATTCAAGTTGGTCATATAATACTTACTCATATATATGATAAATCTTAGGTGTTGAGTATTGAATAAATTGGCTTATACTTACCTACACATTTTTATACAACTGTATGACACCCGTTCATCAATACATCATCTATTGAATATTATATTCGTCATTCGACGATATAATTTTATATTATGTAACAAAATTAGTAATAAAAATCAGAAAAAAGATTAATTTTGTGGCCACGAATTCCATCGGTCACTGTGTACCTACTCGTGTGTCGTGACAGGTGAAAGAAAAACAGTTTTAATTTGTTTCCTTTAGAACAAAGGTATCTGGTCAAGCCATGGATGTACTGATATTTCATATAAACGCATACTCAACATACAATAATTTTGTATAAAGGTTTTTTGTCTAATAACCATTTATAGATACTGAGCAAAGCGATGAATGTATTGATTTACAACGACACTTTTTTTTGTGTCTGTGTAATGTCTACACGAGTCGTAGTCTAACTTTTAAAATTTAATACACAGTGTCTCATAGTTTGTTCATATATCAGTTAAAAAATATCAAAAACACAAAGTCACAATATTTTTATATAAGCGTTTTATAATTAGAATTTGAACAACATTTCCTATTGTTCAAAAGTTTGTGCACATAATTTAATCAATAATTGAGTAATAAATTTATTGAACAACATTAAACAATATTAAATAACATTCCTATGTTAAATAAACAATAATAACACTTTCATTTGAATACAATTTACCTATAGGGTATTGTTATTGAATCTTCTCTAATGTTATCGTGTGGTGAAATGAAGACACGTCACACGTCGGTGCCACGATGTATATGACATATGTATATGATTAATATTTATTACGATTCAAAAACACAATATATTGTTCATAGATAATACACTAATACGCAAGACACTTTATGATTAATTTTGAATGGAAATAGTTCAATAGTTGGTTTAATAATAGCTGTGTAGGGACCTATTACATACCTACTTATAGATTTAAAAATACAAAAAATATGCACTAAAACGAATAATTAACATTTTTATTTTATATTTATTTGTATTACTTTTTCTCTTTTTATATAATTTTATTGTTTTCATATCAATGATCGTCAATCCTTTCATAAAACAAAATCGTAAGTGAGTTAATATTTATAATTAATACCGTACGGGAATTGTTAGCGGCGATTTTCTGTCTTTGTCTAACACACATGCAACATAGGATTATAAACGTACCGATTAATCTAGTGAAGTGATAAGAATTCTGAAAACAGATTTGAATTTTTTGTCAAGTCTACATGAGATCGACTTTCCTATATTTTTGATATTATCCCCCCAAAATCATAAAAACGATATATTAAAAAGAGTAATTAAAAAATTAACATATTTCAATTTTTGGAGAAGTTTTAATCAAAAATCAAAAATATGGGAAAGTCGATGTCAAGAAGACTTGACGACAAATTCAAATCTGTTTTCATAATTCTTATCGCTTCATTTGATTAATCAG
>NW_021759749.1:0-731 GCF_005508785.2 Acyrthosiphon pisum
CCACCGAAAACCTAGTATAGTAAAAGAGTATTTTAGATTCTGAACGAAGTGATGAATGTATTGATTTTACAATGATGTGTGTTTTTTTTTTTTGTTTTTTTTTTTTTTTTTGTGTCTGACGACAACTTTTGGAGCAGTAAAAATGCTTCGATTTTCAAAAGTTGTACCTTTTCTGAAAGGAAAGTGAATCTAGTTGGTACTTTGGGGGGTCAAAAGTGAAAATTTCCCAATACTTTTCAAAAGCGGCAGGAAAAACCTTAAAAAAATAACGGAAAAACGCGAATTTTTACGCAAAACCAATTTTTGACAAAAACGAAAACTTAATTTTACTGTAACTCAAAAAATAATTATTGTAAGCACTTGAAATTTGCAACAGATGTTTATATTAGCGTTGTCTATACAGGGTTAAATTTTCAAAGTGTTTCGATTTTTTTTGAGCTATTTATAGACAAATGAAATTTTCAATTTTTCTTAGTATTTTTTTTTAAAATAACGATAAAAAATTTTTGGTTGGATAGAAAACTTTGAAAATTTAATACAAGGTTTCTTATAAGTTGTTCTCACAGTGATAAAAAAAAATCCAAAATCGTTAGTCACAATTTTTTTTTATAAGTGCTTAAAGTTTAAATTTATACGAAATATGTCAAAATTGCGAAAATTTGCAAGTAATTTTGTGGTTGAAAAATCGTAAAATTTTTTTCTTTTATAACTAAGCTTTTAAAATTTGGTAC
>NW_021759750.1:0-1347 GCF_005508785.2 Acyrthosiphon pisum
AATACAGCTAGTACAAGTATAAATGTTAATACATTATACATAAATATGGAAACATTATTTTGAGATATTTGATTCACAAAAAAAAAATATTAAAATTCAATATTTCATGTTAAAATAAAGTTTATCCAAAATTAGTTTGCATGTCCGGTGATGCATAATAATATGCAACGATAAATAATAGGTATACAACGACACAGGCATATTCATATGCGCAATTCACGCAAATAGGGGGGATTTAGGGGCTACCCCCTCCCACCCCAAAAATAAGTCCATATCACTCCCAAACATTTCCTAAATTTTTTTATAGTTTATTCAATATTATCAAAGTAAAGCTTTAGGCCCCCAAATCCTAAACGCTATTTGCGCTCATGGGCTTATTATAGTAACCTGGTTATTGAGTACCTATTACAATACCTACTGTACCTAATAATGCATAACCTAAGTAATACGTAACTGGTACGTGTGTAAGTACCTAGTACCTACTTACTTTAGTAATAGTATTAATTATCTTGGATAATTTTTTACCCATCCACCCGGTCCCCACCCACCCACCATTTTAGGTGGTTCATTTGAACCACCATAAGTGCGTACTCGGCGCCACTGTGGTTTGAATAAGTAAAAGCGGTTTATAATACCTTCAGTTATACATTCTAATACATGCCCATTACAATACAATTGTATCTTGTATCTTGTATCTCGATACAATTATATGAATTATCAAGTATCTTGTATCGCGATACATTTTTAGACCATGTATCGAGTATTTCACAAAATACAACGAGATAAATTAATGCAGGCGCGGTTTTTTTTCGTATGGGCAACAGTAGATTTATAATTAGGTTTTAACTGCGAATAACATTCCTCATTTCCTACCCCTTCCCCAGTAAGGGTCACCAGACATTTTGGTATGGGCAGCTGCCCACCCTGCCCATACGCTAGAACCACCACTGAATTAATGTCGTAATTGATTTGTTTTATTATTACTGAGTATTTAGTATCGAGTATCTAGTATCGCGATACTCCAGAGCCAAGTATCGAGTATCTAGTACGCGATACTCTAAAGCCAAGTATCTAGTATCTCGTATCGCGATACTTTAAAGCAAAGTATCTTGTGTCTAGTATCTCGATACTGCTTTTTAAGTATCTTGTCCAACCCTGGGTGTACCCTACAATTCTGTAAACAAGTGTAAACATTGTAATATGTACCTATACAATATAAGAGTTCAACTATTTTGAGGATATTCCAAATAAAATGTAAATTATTATTTATTAATAATAACATAGTATATTTTATTCTAACTTTTGCGCCCCTTGCCTGAGCCAGTCTCGCCAAGCTCTTACTCTGAA
>NW_021759751.1:0-7066 GCF_005508785.2 Acyrthosiphon pisum
TTTCTGCAATAGTTTATATTTTTTCATCATTTTGTTACCAAAGATAGGGTTTAATCAACTCTAAATTTTGAAATACGTTTAATAAGTATTAGTTCATTTTTGAGTTAATTACAGCTCGTCCCGTCTAAATATTGACCTAATTACGCACACGTGTGTCGGTGGAATCCCGTCCCGTTTCTCCAATACTTAATATTTTTTCATAATTTTTTTACCGAAAGATAGGGTTTAATATACTTAAGTTGACGTGTAAGTTTCATAAGTCTTAGTTCATTTTTGAATTAACTACAGCTCGTCCCGTCTACAATTTGGACTATATTTCAGCACCTGTGAAGGTGGAATCCCGTCCCGTTTCTCCAATACTTAATATTTTTTCATAATTTTTTTACCAAAAGATAGGGTTTAATTAACCCTAAATTTTGATATACTTTTAGTAAGTTTTAATTAATTTTTGATTTAACTACAGCTCGTCCCGTCTAAATATTAACCTAATTACGCGCACGTGTAGCGGTGGAATCCTGTCCCGTTTCTGCAATAGTTTATATTTTTTCATCATTTTTTTACAAAAAGATAGGGTTTAATATACTTAAGTTAACGTGTAAGTTTCATAAGTCTTAGTTCATTTTTGAATTAACTACAACTCGTCCCGTCTACAATTTGGACTATATTTCAGCACCTGTGGCGGTGGAATCCCGTCCCGTTTCTCCAATACTTAATATTTTTTCATAAATTTTTTACCAAAAGATAGGGTTTAATCAACCCTAAATTTTGATATACTTTTAGTAAGTTTTAATTAATTTTTGATTTAACTACAGCTCGTCCCGTCTAAATATTAACCTAATTACGCGCACGTGTAGCGGTGGAATCCTGTCCCGTTTCTGCAATAGTTTATATTTTTTCATCATTTTGTTACCAAAGTTAGGGTTTAATCAACCCTAAATTTTGAAATACGTTTAATAAGTATTAGTTCATTTTTGAATTAACTAAAGCTCGTCCCGTCTAAATATTAACCTAATTACCCGCACGTGTAGCGGTGGAATCCCGTCCCGTTTCTCCAATACTTAATATTTTTTCATAATTTTTTTACCGAAAGATAGGGTATAATATACTTAAGTTGACGTGTAAGTTTCATAAGTCTTAGTTCATTTTTGAATTAACTACAGCTCGTCCCGTCTACAATTTGGACTATATTTCAGCACCTGTGAAGGTGGAATCCCGTCCCGTTTCTCCAATACTTAATATTTTTTCATAATTTTTTTACCAAAAGATAGGGTTTAATTAACCCTAAATTTTGATATACTTTTAGTAAGTTTTAATTAATTTTTGATTTACTACAGCTCGTCCCGTCTAAATATTAACCTAATTACGCGCACGTGTAGCGGTGGAATCCTGTCCCGTTTCTGCAATAGTTTATATTTTTTCATCATTTTTTTACAAAAAGATAGGGTTTAATATACTTAAGTTAACGTGTAAGTTTCATAAGTCTTAGTTCATTTTTGAATTAACTACAACTCGTCCCGTCTACAATTTGGACTATATATCAGCACCTGTGGCGGTGGAATCCCGTCCCGTTTCTCCAATACTTAATATTTTTTCATATCTTTTTTACAAAAACATAGGGTTTAATCAACCCTAAATTTTGATATACTTTTAGTAAGTTTTTATTAGTTTTTGATTTAACTACAGCTCGTCCCGTCTAAATATTAACCTAATTAGGCACACGTGTAGCGGTGGAATCCTGTCCCGTTTCTGCAATAGTTTATATTTTTTCATCATTTTGTTACCAAAGATAGGGTTTAATCAACTCTAAATTTTGAAATACGTTTAATAAGTATTAGTTCATTTTTGAGTTAATTACAGCTCGTCCCGTCTAAATATTGACCTAATTACGCACACGTGTGTCGGTGGAATCCCGTCCCGTTTCTCCAATACTTAATATTTTTTCATAATTTTTTTACCGAAAGATAGGGTTTAATATACTTAAGTTGACGTGTAAGTTTCATAAGTCTTAGTTCATTTTTGAATTAACTACAGCTCGTCCCGTCTACAATATTAACCTAATTACGCGCACCTGTGGCGGTGGAATCCCGTCCCGTTTCTCCAATACTTAATATTTTTTCACCATTTTTTTTACCAAAAGATAGGGTTTAATATACTTAAATTTTTGAAATACGTTTAATAAGTATTAGTTCATTTTTGAATTAACTACAACTAGTCCCGTCTACAATTTGGACTATATATCAGCACCTGTGGCGGTGGAATCCCGTCCCGTTTCTCCAATACTTAATATTTTTTCATAACTTTTTTACAAAAACAGAGGGTTTAATTAACCCTAAATTTTGATATACTTTTAGTAAGTTTTAATTAATTTTTGATTTAACTACAGCTCGTCCCGTCTAAATATTAACCTAATTACGCGCACGTGTAGCGGTGGAATCCTGTCCCGTTTCTGCAATAGTTTATATTTTTTCATCATTTTGTTACCAAAGTTAGGGTTTAATCAACCCTAAATTTTGAAATACGTTTAATAAGTATTAGTTCATTTTTGAATTAACTAAAGCTCGTCCCGTCTAAATATTAACCTAATTACCCGCACGTGTAGCGGTGGAATCCCGTCCCGTTTCTGCAATAGTTTATACTTTTTCACCATTTTTTTACCAAAAGATAGGGTTTAATATACTTAAGTTAACGTGTAAGTTTCATAAGTCATAGTTCATTTTTGAATTAACTACAGCTCGTCCCGTCTACAATTTGGACTATATTTCAGCACCTGTGGCGGTGGAATCCCGTCCCATTTCTCCAATACTTAATATTTTTTCACCATTTTTTTTACCAAAAGATAGGGTTTAATATACTTAAATTTTTGAAATACGTTTAATAAGTATTAGTTCATTTTTGAATTAACTACAGCTCGTCCCGTCTACAATTTGGACTATATTTCAGCACCTGTGGCGGTGGAATCCCGTCCCGTTTCTCCAATACTTAATATTTTTTCATAAATTTTTTACCAAAAGATAGGGTTTAATCAACCCTAAATTTTGATATACTTTTAGTAAGTTTTAATTAATTTTTGATTTAACTACAGCTCGTCCCGTCTAAATATTAACCTAATTACGCGCACGTGTAGCGGTGGAATCCTGTCCCGTTTCTGCAATAGTTTATATTTTTTCATCATTTTGTTACCAAAGTTAGGGTTTAATCAACCCTAAATTTTGAAATACGTTTAATAAGTATTAGTTCATTTTTGAATTAACTACAACTAGTCCCGTCTAAATTTGGACTATATATCAGCACGTGTGGCGGTGGAATCCCGTCCCGTTTCTCCAATACTTAATATTTTTTCATAATTTTTTTACAAAAACAGAGGGTTTAATCAACCCTAAGTTGACGTGTAAGTTTCATAAGTCTTAGTTCATTTTTGAATTAACTACAGCTCGTCCCGTCTACAATATTAACCTAATTACGCGCACCTGTGGCGGTGGAATCCCGTCCCGTTTCTGCAATACTTAATATTTTTTCATCATTTTTTTTACCAAAAGATAGGGTTTAATATACTCAAATTTTTGAAATACGTTTAATAAGTATTAGTTCATTTTTGAATTAACTAAAGCTCGTCCCGTCTAAATATTAACCTAATTACCCGCACGTGTAGCGGTGGAATCCCGTCCCGTTTCTCCAATACTTAATATTTTTTCATAATTTTTTTACCGAAAGATAGGGTTTAATATACTTAAGTTGACGTGTAAGTTTCATAAGTCTTAGTTCATTTTTGAATTAACTACAGCTCGTCCCGTCTACAATTTGGACTATATTTCAGCACCTGTGGCGGTGGAATCCCGTCCCGTTTCTCCAATACTTAATATTTTTTCATAATTTTTTTACCAAAAGATAGGGTTTAATATACTTAAATTTTAGAAATACGTTTAATAAGTATTAGTTCATTTGTGAATTAACTACAACTCGTCCCGTCTACAATTTGGACTATATTTCAGCACCTGTGGCGGTGGAATCCCGTCCCGTTTCTCCAATACTTAATATTTTTTCATAATTTTTTTACAAAAAGATAGGGTTTAATATACTTAAGTTTACGTGTAAGTTTCATAAGTCTTAGTTCATTTTTGAATTAACTACAGCTCGTCCCGTCTACAATTTGGACTATATTTCAGCACCTGTGGCGGTGGAATCCCGTCCCGTTTCTCCAATACTTAATATTTTTTCATAATTTTTTTACCAAAAGATAGGGTTTAATTAACCCTAAATTTTGATATACTTTTAGTAAGTTTTAATTAATTTTTGATTTAACTACAGCTCGTCCCGTCTAAATATTAACCTAATTACGCGCACGTGTAGCGGTGGAATCCTGTCCCGTTTCTGCAATAGTTTATATTTTTTCATCATTATGTTACCAAAGTTAGGGTTTAATCAACCCTAAGTTAACGTGTAAGTTTAATAAGTATTAGTTCATTTTTGAATTAACTAAAGCTCGTCCCGTCTACAATATTAACCTAATTACCCGCACGTGTAGCGGTGGAATCCCGTCCCGTTTCTCCAATACTTAATATTTTTTCATAATTTTTTTACCGAAAGATAGGGTTTAATATACTTAAGTTGACGTGTAAGTTTCATAAGTCTTAGTTCATTTTTGAATTAACTACAGCTCGTCCCGTCTACAATTTGGACTATATTTCAGCACCTGTGAAGGTGGAATCCCGTCCCGTTTCTCCAATACTTAATATTTTTTCATAATTTTTTTACCAAAAGATAGGGTTTAATTAACCCTAAATTTTGATATACTTTTAGTAAGTTTTAATTAATTTTTGATTTAACTACAGCTCGTCCCGTCTAAATATTAACCTAATTACGCGCACGTGTAGCGGTGGAATCCTGTCCCGTTTCTGCAATAGTTTATATTTTTTCATCATTTTTTTACAAAAAGATAGGGTTTAATATACTTAAGTTAACGTGTAAGTTTCATAAGTCTTAGTTCATTTTTGAATTAACTACAACTCGTCCCGTCTACAATTTGGACTATATTTCAGCACCTGTGGCGGTGGAATCCCATCCCGTTTCTCCAATACTTAATATTTTTTCATAACTTTTTTACAAAAACATAGGGTTTAATCAACCCTAAATTTTGATATACTTTTAGTAAGTATTAGTTCATTTTTGAATTAACTACAGCTCGTCCCGTCTAAATATTAACCTAATTACCCGCACGTGTAGCGGTGGAATCCTGTCCCGTTTCTGCAATAGTTTTTATTTTTTCACCATTTTTTTACCAAAAGATAGGGTTTAATATACCTAATTTTTGAAATACGTTTAATAAGTATTAGTTCATTTTTGAATTAACTACAACTAGTCCCGTCTACAATTTGGACTATATATCAGCACCTGTGGCGGTGGAATCCCGTCCCGTTTCTGCAATAGTTTATATTTTTTCACCATTTTTTTACCAAAAGATAGGGTTTAATATACCCTAATTTTTGAAATACTTTTAATAAGTATTAGTTCATTTTTGATTTAACTACAGCTCGTCCCGTCTAAATATTAACCTAATTACGCGCACGTGTAGCGGTGGAATCCCGTCCCGTTTCTGCAATAGTTTATATTTTTTCATCATTTTGTTACCAAAGTTAGGGTTTAATCAACCCTAAATTTTGAAATACGTTTAATAAGTATTAGTTCATTTTTGAATTAACTAAAGCTCGTCCCGTCTAAATATTAACCTAATTACCCGCATGTGTAGCGGTGGAATCCCGTCCCGTTTCTCCAATACTTAATATTTTTTCATAATTTTTTTACCGAAAGATAGGGTTTAATATTCTTAAGTTGACGTGTAAGTTTCATAAGTCTTAGTTCATTTTTGAATTAACTACAGCTCGTCCCGTCTACAATTTGGACTATATTTCAGCACCTGTGGCGGTGGAATCCCGTTCCGTTTCTCCAATACTTAATATTTTTTCATAATTTTTTTACCAAAAGATAGGGTTTAATTAACCCTAAATTTTGATATACTTTTAGTAAGTTTTAATTAATTTTTGATTTAACTACAGCTCGTCCCGTCTAAATATTAACCTAATTACGCGCACGTGTAGCGGTGGAATCCTGTCCCGTTTCTGCAATAGTTTATATTTTTTCATCATTATGTTACCAAAGTTAGGGTTTAATCAACCCTAAATTTTGAAATACGTTTAATAAGTATTAGTTCATTTTTGAATTAACTAAAGCTCGTCCCGTCTAAATATTAACCTAATTACCCGCACGTGTAGCGGTGGAATCCCGTCCCGTTTCTCCAATACTTAATATTTTTTCATAATTTTTTTACCGAAAGATAGGGTTTAATATACTTAAGTTGACGTGTAAGTTTCATAAGTCTTAGTTCATTTTTGAATTAACTACAGCTCGTCCCGTCTACAATTTGGACTATATTTCAGCACCTGTGGCGGTGGAATCCCGTCCCGTTTCTCCAATACTTAATATTTTTTCATAACTTTTTTACAAAAACATAGGGTTTAATCAACCCTAAATTTTGATATACTTTTAGTAAGTATTAGTTCATTTTTGAATTAACTACAGCTCGTCCCGTCTAAATATTAACCTAATTACCCGCACGTGTAGCGGTGGAATCCTGTCCCGTTTCTGCAATAGTTTATATTTTTTCACCATTTTTTTACCAAAAGATAGGGTTTAATATACCTAATTTTTGAAATACGTTTAATAAGTATTAGTTCATTTTTGAATTAACTACAACTAGTCCCGTCTACAATTTGGACTATATATCAGCACCTGTGGCGGTGGAATCCCGTCCCGTTTCTCCAATACTTAATATTTTTTCATATCATTTTTACAAAAACATAGGGTTTAATCAACCCTAAATTTTGATATACTTTTAGTAAGTTTTTATTAATTTTTGATTTAACTACAGCTCGTCCCGTCTAAATATTAACCTAATTACCCGCACGTGTAGCGGAGGAATCCCGTCCCGTTTCTCCAATACTTAATATTTTTTCATAATTTTTTTACCGAAGATAGGGTTTATATACTTAAATTTTTGAAATACATTTAATAA
>NW_021759752.1:0-1196 GCF_005508785.2 Acyrthosiphon pisum
GAATCAACATTGAAAACTCGTCCGAGAATAGAGCAATTAAGACATCGGCAAGGGCGATTTTCTTAGATTCGGATTTAGACGAAATAATTGATCAGGCGTACGGTACACTATTGGAGGAAGAGGAACTTACGTTTCACGTGGAAGTGGATTCACATACAAAGCATAGATGGTATCATACTGACAATTTATAGGTATACACCTATGCTTGGTGGAGCTTATTTCTAATCTCCCGGGGCGTTTTACAAAACAACAATAACGGAAATATCGGTATTAGTGGAGGTGAAGGTGACGAAAATAATGGTAGTGGTGATGGTGGTGACGAAAATAATGGTAGTGGTGGTGGTGGTGGTGGTGACGAAAATAATGGTAGAGGTGACGAAAATAATGGTAGTGGTGACGAAAATAATGGTAGTGGTGATGGTGACGGAAATATTGATAGCGAAGAAGGAGAGAGAGATCAGGGCATGGAGAGAAATGGAGTGACATATATTTCATTACCCGGTAATATTCAGAGAAAACGAGGGACGATCAATCCACAGAACAACGATCGACACTGTTTCAAATGGAGTGTTCTGGCAAAACATGTCACGGGTAGAAACAGGTGTCGTATCGAAAATAATTACCATCAACATTCTGAAAAATATGACTTCTCAGGTTTGTCGTTCCCTACACCGTTGAGTGAAGTCAAAATTTTTGAACGGAAAAATCATAATGTTAGTATTAATGTTTATGGACTGGAGAAAAAATTAAACCCCCTTTTGAAAACTATGTCATATATTGTTTTTCCGCTGAAAGTTGTGGACAAGGAGAAAGAAGATCATATTGATTTACTATACATTACAAAGGAGGAAAAAATGCATTATATTTATATAAGCAATTTTTCCAGGCTTATTAGTTCACAATCGACGGGGCATATTGCGAGTCGCGTATTTTGTAAGCGATGTTTTACTTCTTTTGACAATAGAGCGCGTAAACATAGAATGAGTGGTCAAGCTGGGCTTGACGAGCATATGATAATTTGTGGGTCGCATAATGCGATTTTACCTGTAATGCCTAAACCCGAAGATGTACTCAAATTTAAGTCGTGAGAAAATACGGTTCGACATCCCTTTGTAATATACGCAGACTTCGAAGCGCTGTTAGTGAAGAGTGACGAGAGTAGGGGGGGTAATACTACAGTAATGCACAAACATAAA
>NW_021759753.1:0-977 GCF_005508785.2 Acyrthosiphon pisum
TTTTTTTTTAGGGGGGGGGGTCGATTTTCAAAAATTACAAATTATCCAAATAGTTTTGAAATGTTGTATGCATTTTAGATTCTGAACGAAGTGATGAATGTATTGATTTTACAATGATGTGTGTTTTTTTTTTTTTTTTTGTGTCTGACGACAACTTTTGGAGCAGTAAAAATGCTTCGATTTTCAAAAGTTGTACCTTTTCTGAAAGGAAAGTGAATCTAGTTGGTACTTTGGGGGGTCAAAAGTGAAAATTTCCCAATACTTTTCAAAAGCGGCAGGAAAAACCTTAAAAAAATAACGGAAAAACGCGAATTTTTACGCAAACCAATTTTTGACAAAAACGAAAACTTAATTTTACTGTAACTCAAAAAATAATTATTGTAAGCACTTGAAATTTGCAACAGATGTTTATATTAGCGTTGTCTATACAGGGTTAAATTTTCAAAGTGTTTCGACTTTTTTTGAGCTATTTATAGACAAATAAAATTTTCAATTTTTCTAAGTATTTTTTTTTAAAATAACGATAAAAAATTTTTGGTTGGATAGAAAACTTTGAAAATTTAATACAAAGTTTCTTATAAGTTGTTCTCACAGTGATAAAAAAAAATCCAAAATCGTTAGTCACAATTTTTTTTTATAAGTGCTTAAAGTTTAAATTTATACGAAATATGTCAAAATTGCGAAAATTTGCAAGTAATTTTGTGGTTGAAAAATCGTAAAATTTTTTTCTTTTATAACTAAGCTTTTAAAATTTGGTACAAGGTTCTCCATAAGTTTTTCTTTAAATATCTGTAAAAAAAACTCAACCGGACTAAGACAAAAAATTTTTAGGAGTGTTTGAAATTTAAATTCTTACAAAACCGCATTAAATAACGGTTTAGCCTCAAACGATTTTGATATTTGTTATTATTCAGAAAGTATGAGTCGTACACACTTGAAAATTTCACCAGTTGATTACATTGACATTTTCTTTATAT
>NW_021759754.1:0-984 GCF_005508785.2 Acyrthosiphon pisum
ATGCTTACCAGTCATAATTTTATTACAATTATTTACATTACACTTAGAAGTATTTTCACTTACGTTAAACGTAAAAAACATTTCTAGCACTGGATTTTTCATAATTAATTTAAAACTTAATAGAAAACAAGTAACAACAAAAAAATATAAGACGTTTAACTTATAACTGTACACACGAATAACATATGTAAACTATACAACAAGACGCCGTTCTGTTGGCTATATAGTAAGTAGTGACGGGTACTACACAAAAATACTGAAAGTGAAATACTGAATAGCAAATAATAATAATAATATTATTAATAGCAGGTAATAGACAATAGTGTAATACTACGATAAGTAGTTAGTAAATACTAAATCATATGATATATATATATATATATATATATTATATACAATAAGTACTTTGTAGGTCATAAAATATAACCATGTGTCCATGTAAGCTGCATTACGGGAAACGGCCATAGGGAATTTCGGTAATATTAAATAATCAGTACAGAATACAGATATAAATATATCATTTTTAATTTAAAATATAAAAATAATACACCTATATATTATTTAATAATACACATAAACGGTATACCATTACGGCATTACCCGTATGGCATGTACGTATTTACTATTTTATGTACAATTATATCATAAATTCATTATTTCAATATTACTGATAAAGAGAATATTTTTCTACTAAATTAAACATAACAACTATAAACTGAAATAAAAATAAATAATTGGTAATTGGAACAAAGTTTTTTTTCCTCATTGTACTGGTTACCGGGTATCGGTAAAATAACGATTTTCAGAAATGTCGATAATTGGTTTTTGAGATATGACTTTATAAACTTTTGTTAATCGGTTAGCGGTATCCGCTTTCCATACTGCAGATAAATTAGATAACCGGTTTAGGTTCTAAAAATTTACAGTTTTTAACGGTTTTAAGCCCTGATTAAAACTCATATATCAAGTCTAGTACACTATTAT
>NW_021759755.1:0-1449 GCF_005508785.2 Acyrthosiphon pisum
TAACGATTTTTAATATTTTTCATCTCCCTTTGAAACAATATATTAGGAGCTTTCTATTAAATTTTCAAGCTTTTTTATCCAACAAATAAAATTTTATTGATATTTTTAGAAAAAAACTAAAAAAAAATGGAAAATGAAAATGTCCGTAAAGAGCTCAAAATAAATCAAAATATTTTGAAAATGTTATGTGTATAGAAAATGCTAAGATAAACATTCAGTCAAAATTGCATGTATCTACAGTCATTTTTTTTAAAGTTACACCAAAAACCAAATTCAATTTTGTGAAAAATCGATTTTGCGTAAAAATTCCCGTTTTTCCTTAATTTTTCTTTTGTTTTTCCCGGCGCTTTGAAAACTACTGGGCCCTAATTTTGACCTCCCCAATGCACCAACGATATTCACTTTCTGATCGAACAAGATACTGAAGTTGAAAATCGTAGCATTATTTCGACTACTTATCGTGTACACAGACACAAAAAAAATAAAAAAATAAAAAAAAAATAAAAAAACACACATCATTGTAAAATCAATACATTCATCGTTCCACTCAGAATCTAAAATATTATTCGGAGGGACTTCATCGTTTTGTTTCTATACATATTATTATTATTATTTATTAACTACTTCGAACTTATCCCCAGCGTTCTATGGTTTATAGCCTTAAATACATGTAAGTTAATAACAGTTAGTATAATATGATGAAACAATAATATTATTATATAATATATAATATATGCGATTTTTTTTTGGCAAAAATAATTACCCAATTTATAACTATAAGAAAAGTAAATAAATAGTAAGTAGGAAAATAATTAATATACAATAAAATATCCTTAGAAATATAGGCTATCCAACTATCCGCTCAGAATCGTTTTTTATCGCATAAAATTATTTGTTATTGGATTCAAATTTAACATTATTAAAATATGGTTAAAATTATCCATTGGTATCACTTATTCAATGACAAGGTACACTATATAGATAGTGGACACCTATGCGATACGTCCATTTCAGTTTTTCGTTAAATATGACAAATATAGGGCAACACTATGTAAGACAAACAAAAGTATGCTAAACTAGCTAATTTTTAAAACATTATTATTACCTGGGTAGTAATAATGTAGTATACTACTATACCTACTAGTATATGAGCCAAAAACTAATAATGTTAGAACAAATTCTTGCCAAGGCCCAAGGATTTTACAGTAATATAATTGTATGATAGATATAACTCTATAACGATTTAAACTTATATATAAATAAAGTTATTTAATAGTTTAAATCACTATTTAAAGCTCTTATACAAGCAACATAGAAACGACACATGTAAAATCTAGATTTAATTAATTCATTGTATAACATTATAACTTATAAAATATAACAAAAAAAAAAAATTTAATGTTTTATTTTTTATACCAAATTGACTTGTGATAACTAATAAGTGAGCAA
>NW_021759755.1:3026-4581 GCF_005508785.2 Acyrthosiphon pisum
TACTTAAAATGACTATAAAAATAAACTGTGTAAATGTCTTTTTTTAGATTTTTTGGTAACAGAATTAATTACTTACGTGGAATCTTGTTTTAAATTTTCAAATTCTTAGATACAAAAATTGAACATTTTATACATTTTTAACTACAAAATAATTATTCAATTTTAAATTTGATAAGTTCTGTGAAAATTTGATCTTTAAATGCTTATAAAAAAAAATTGTGCCTATGTATTTTTAATATTTTTCAACTGATATTGTAACAATATATCAGGAGCTTTGTATTAAATTTATACACTTTTTGGCCCAACAGATAAAACTTTATTGATATTTATAGAAAAAAAAACTAAAATAATTGAAAACTGAAAATGTCCGTAAACAGCTCAAAAAGAGTCAAAATATTTTCAAAATTGTATGGTGTACTTATAGGAAATGCTAATATAAACAATCAGTAAAATTTTCATGTATCTGCAGTTATTTGTTCTTGAATTACAACAAAATAAGGAAATCGCTACATGAGAAATCGAGTGAATATCCAGTGTTGTAAAAATTTGAATTTCAAACGATCATAAAAATTTAATTTGACTTTCTTATAGATATTTTTTGTTTGATAAAGGTAGATAATCTTATAAGGAATCTTGTATTACATTTTCATATCTTAGATTTAAAAAGAAAAATTTTTATGAATTTCTAACTCGAAATAATTTGCAAATTTTCGTGATTTTTCCATATTTTGTCATTTTTTGAACTTTAGCTTAAGCTTATAAAAAAAAACTGTGACTAACGATTTTTAATATTTTTCATCTCCCTTTGAAACAATATACTAGGAGCCTTCTATTAAATTTTCAAGAATTTTTATCCAACAAATAAAATTTTATTGATATTTTTAGAAAAAAAACTAAAACAAAATGGAAAATGAAAATGTCCGTAAAGAGCAAAAAATTAGTCAAAATATTTTGAAAATGCTAAGATAAACATTCAGTCAAAATTGCATGTATCTACGGTCATTTTTTTTAAAGTTACACCAAAAACCAAATTCAATTTTGTGAAAAATCGATTTTGCGTAAAAATTCCCGTTTTTCCTTAATTTTTCTTTTGTTTTTCCCGGCGCTTTTGAAAACTACTGGGAAATTTAAATTTTGACCTCCCCAATGCACCAACGATATTCACTTTCTGATCGAACAAGATACTGAAGTTGAAAATCGTAGCATTATTTCGACTACTTATAGTGTACACAGACACAAAAAAAATAAAAAATAAAAAAATAAAAAAACACACATCATTGTAAAAACAATACATTCATCGTTCCACTCAGAATCTAAAAAACTAATTAAATTGGAAACGCAATATACGCATTAATTATAACGCATTATATATATAATTGTACGCAATATACGTGATTACAGCTGCCGATAATACATTAATACAAACCGATCCGTAATTTGAAATTTCAACGCCAAAGTGATAGTATATAACTATATTACTATGTAATATACATAGTATATTCAATATTTCGCATTTGCGGGAACACTATAATTGCAAACAGTATAGTAATCTAGA
>NW_021759756.1:0-6098 GCF_005508785.2 Acyrthosiphon pisum
CCAAAATTATTATTGTTTGTACCTTCCTAGCTGAAGAATATCTTACTGCATCAAAATTTTGCGAGAAAACAAAAGCCGAAGAAAGAAAAAAAAATGAAAAAACAAAAAATGGAGATTCGTCATTGTTAACCTTTTGACATATCTGGTCATGTAACACCTATAGAAGATGTAGAAGATTTTTCAGTATTTTTGGTTTCCAAATTCTAAATTCCAATATATATTTTATCTATTTATTATGAATAATTATAGTACTTAGTAATAAGTAACAATTAATAATTATGAAATTGTAAATCTGTAAAACTATATCAATAATTAGGATTTAATTTTATCATGTGTCTTATTCAGTCTTATCATAAAACAAAATAATAAAAATTCCAATTTACATGTTATTGATAATAATCCCTTACCGGTAAATAACTATTATTCTATCAAAACAGATGTATATTGCAGATAGTATATGCATTGGTGTCCAGGAATATAAAAATACTTCATTACCTATGATTTCTTTATATAATAACAGTTCGTTAATAAACATATAGGCTAATATTCTGTTGTACCGGAAATTATCCCAAAGTTAAAATTTCCAGAAATGAATTAAATAGTTTTTTTTTTCCGTTCGGGCAACGCAAGATTGTGTCGAGTACCTAATTTAAAAATGTACTCATGAGCCATAATTTTATATTATACCCATGTATTATATTTGTATGTTTTTCTATTAGTTGAAATGTTGAGTTACTAATAAATTAACTAATATAATCGGTATATTTTTGAGTATATAATATTATTTAGTTTTTGCTAGTCTTTGATAGAATTCAATGTTACTGTGCTAGCTGATCACGAACACAACGGTCGAAAATATTCGTTAGGAATACCATTTTTACTAAATTTAAAATACAGGTCTATAAATTTATGTCATCAGCATTTCCATCACCACATTTACAGCGGCGATAACGCATATTACGCACAATGGACAAATCGTTTCTCCCCGCTCCTCACCATCTCTTCATACGCATTATACACATGATCCACTCCATACAAAAGTAATTCTAATGTCTTTGATAAATCAATGTAAGCATTGCCATAATTTATATTTTATTTTGTTTCTCTTTTACGCTGTGTCAACATGACATAATAGAGTTCGTATTAATATTCGTTTAAACTACATACATGTTAAACTTTTCACGATTGTCGTCATTAGTAAGATGACACACTAATCGTTGTATCTTTATCTGGCTTCGGGATATTGAATCTTCAGATCATTTATGTAGCGGCCGTTATCGCAACGACCGGCGGCGTCTCTATCGACTTTCGCGAGAGTGTAACCGGCAACCAACAACGGAGACAGCTTTCGCTGGATCGTCGTTACCGCAATACATAAGTATACCTTGTTTGTAAGAGTACTTAATAAGAGTTGTGTCTATAAAATTTAACGTGTTCGAAGTCTTCATTTCTAAGCCATGAAATACATACATTGCGCAGTCGAAAAGAAGTAAGGTAAGTGCTAATTTTAATACAAAATAATTGTACGTAAATTAAAGTAAATTAGCAGATATCGAGTTAAAAGAGACTTCAATAAGTATCCTGATCTCCCAGTTCTTTATAATTGCATTCTAATTTTTATTTTAAATAAAATATTATGGGCCTATTCAATCTAAGTTGGACAATTTTGAATTTTTTGCTTAATCCTTACAGAGCTAAACTTGATTTATAGATCGGAAAGTACAGTTTAGCCAGCGATAGCCCGATCAACGTTAATCACATATCTAAAGTACTTACCTTAATTACGTAAATAATAGCAATTAAATTTAATAGTTACAGTGGTCAGCAAATGCATTGGTGAGCTAAATATTGTTGAGATTAACCGGGAGTTCTGTAAGCGTGGCATTGAGACCAGAGGGTCCAAGGCGATAGAATCTTAATACTTGAGGAGTTCCGAACCAAGGCAAGTAAGACCCAAATCGGATCAAGATGGTACTTTAGAGATGTAATTTTTCGATTTTCTTAATAGTCATTATTAAATGTCACGGGAAAAACCACATACAAATTACGAAAAACCGCTAAAAATGGGATTTCAAAGGCTTTCTTTATCACCATAGAAACGAATAAAAAAAATAACATTATAATATGAATTCAACTTACAGGATATAACAAAAAATAACGTTATAATACATCCACACTGACAATCCGTCTCTGCTCAGAATCGTTTTTCTTATACAATGATTTTATATCATTGAATTCAAATTTAATACAATCCATTATACATTGACCCACTTCTAACTTATTATACAGCAGAGCGACATCCATTTGAATTTTGGTTTTCAAGATTGGACTTTTCAATGCTTATAAAAAACAATGTGTCCTTTTTTTTCGAATATTTTTCAACTGTTATTGTAACAATATATCAAGAGCCTTATATTACACTTTCACGCTTCTTGACCCAACAAATCTATTAAGTCTTAACTAATTTATTAATAACTGTGGAAAAAAAAATTGAAAATTGAAAATATGTCCGTAAACAACTCATAAAAGGGTCAATATGTTTTGACATTGTATGAAGTAACTAAGGAATTGATAAAATATTCATATAGTGTACATTTAAAGTAACTACAGTTATTCGTTTATTAATTACAACAAAATAAGAAATATTACAACATGAGAAATCCAATGTTGTAAAAATTTGAACTTCAAACGGTCATAACAATTAAATTTGAATTACTGGTAGAGATTTTTTTTTCATAAAATTAGATAAACCTACGAGGTTTCTTGTATTAAATTTTCAAATCTTAGATTCAAAAATAAAAACTGTTATGCATTTCAAACATAATATAATTTGCACATTTTCTTGTTTTTTACGTATTTTGTCAAAATTCAAACTTCAAATGATTATAAAAAAAAATTGTGACCATGAATTTGTATTATTTTTCAACTACTATTAGGAACCTGGTATTCAATTTTCAAGCTTTTTTATTCAACGAATAACATTTTATTGACATTCATAGGAAAAAAAACTAAAAAAATTGGAAACTGAAAATTTCCATAATTAGTTCAAAACAAATTAAAATATTTAGAAAATTCTTATATAAACAACCAGTGAACATCACATGTATCTATGTTACACCATAAACTGGAACAACTGGAAATTTTTAATTTTTACCTCCCCAGAGCACCAACTTGATTCACTTTCCCGTCAAACAAGATACTGAAAATGAAAATCTAAGCATTATTTTGACTCTTATTGGGTACACATACACAAATTAAAAAATAAAACACACATCTTTGTAAGATCAATACATTCATCGCTCTGCTCAGATTCTAAAAATATAAAAGGTGGGCAAGTGGATGCCGCTCTGCTGTACAGTAGGTTACAAGTGTGTCACTACAATCTATTACATTGTGTTAAATTTTATTGCAATCTCAACGCAAAATAAATACGTAAAATATTTATCTAATGTTATATATTATATTTTCTTTCAATTATACGCGTAACTATATTGCCCTTTTTACATAGATAATAATATGTAGATATGACATTGATGTGATATGCTAATGACCAAGTAGTCAAAGCAGAAATTGTATAAATTTCAAGACCAAAAAAAAAAAAAAATAATAATATGTGATGAAAATACAAATTTAAGGGACATTGACCCGACCAACATCGATGAAGCAACACTCAAACTTATAACACAAATTACATTAACAGCACAAAAAACAATTGGCAGCAACGCATATCTAAAAAAACCAACAGTCATGAAAAAATCAAAAAGGCCTAAAAAGATATAAAAAATGCTCCTAAAACATTTAAAAAAAACAACTCACAAGAAAATTTCATCAAGTTAAAACAGCTGAGAGCCAAAGCTAAATATCTCATCAACCATAACAAAAAAACTTTTTGGACCAAATTCACAACCCAATGCATCAGAAGTATGGAATAAAATAAAATCACTTAAAAGCCTAAGCAGAGGTAACGAGATAATTATTAAAAATTAACACGAAACAATAACAGACCCAGAAAAAGTGGGCCATATGCTAGACACCTTTTTCCAAAATAACTCAAGTAATAAAGCGTATGATAAGAAATTCATCTCTGAAATCAAAATACCAAATGAAAGAATACAAACCAAATCTATAGTAGACCCCTCAAACCTGGACCAGAAAAGTATTAATCTCCCATTCACAACAAATGAAATTGATCAAGTGTTAAACAAATGCAATAGCAAAAGTCCAGTATCAGATGGAATTCCATACAGTTTTTTACAAAATTTAGGGCCAAAATCCAAGCACCATTTATTAACGATATACAATAACATATGGAATACAGGAAACATCCCCAGCGAATGGAAATGAGGAATAAAAATACCACTTCCAAAGCCAGGAAAAAACAAAAACTCAACGGAAGAATATAGACCAATCACCCTTTAAAATACAATGGCAAAAGTATTGGAAAAAACTATCAACAATCGGCTCATATGGTTCCTTGAAAAGAACAAATGAATAGTTAAAGAACAAAGCGGATTTCGTAGATCTCGTTCCACCCTTGACACCCTTGTCATCCTTCACTCTGAAATAAACAAAACATTCGCTGATAACCAGTACCTTAGAATACCAATGAATTAAAGCTTAGGGGAATAAATATCACTTTTATATGGGTACCGGGTCACGCAAATATATAAGGGAACGAAATGGCGGACCAAGCAGCAAAGGAGCGGCACAATCTAACAACCATATACAGCTTTTGGATATCGTAACATATGACGACATCAAAACCCACATTAAAAACAAATTTCAAATAAAATGGCATATGCACTCGTCAAAACAAAGAACCAAACTCAGTGAAATAAAAAACACAATACTAAACTGGAAAGACCCGAATCTCAGTAGAAGAGAAACAATTCTAATTAATCGTCTCCGAATAGGCCACACAAGGCTGACTCACAAGTTCCTTATGGCCAAAGAGGAGCCCTCCCAATGCACAGTCTGTGGGGTTACTCTAACAGTGAAGCACATAATAACTGAGTGCTGACGAACTCAGAAAATTCAACATTCCACCCAACATGAACGAAGCATTAGGGCCAGGCATCGAAAACATATCAAACATATTGGCCTTCCTAAGGAAGACCGAACTATACAATAGAATTTAAACTTTTTTGTTAATGACAATCAGAAACCACTTATTATGTATATTTAAAAACTAATAACCTTTGTTGTTGATGTATTTTTTAGTTCAATAAAAAAAAATATAATAATAATATGTAGATATGACATTTCACTAAATAAAAGCATCCATAATGTTATTAGTAAAGATCAGATTTTCATGCAGTAAAAATCAAAAAAATGTGCAGTTAATAACTAAAAAATTGCAAGAATACGCAGCTAAGTGCCTAAATCGTGCAAAAATGTATTTTTGGCCTAAAATCACTTAATACTTACCAACATTTTGTAAACCTTCAAAGTACATTGATTTAAGCCCTTAAATTATACTTTATTTATCCAGTTTTTTACTCTAATACAGGATTAGCAATTAATAATTAAGAAATAAAAAATTTAAAAAATAATTAAAAGATTGATAAGAATATACACATTGTGTAAAAAAAAACCATACCAACAGAGTTAAGCTATTTAATTTTAATTTTAACTATTATACATACATAAAAAAAATTATTATTTATCGAGTTAAAATTTACCATGTTATACATTTCAAAATTGTTTGCAAAAAAATTGTGCCTTCTATTACTCAATATGTCTTTTAATTTGGAAAGTGTTCGTTCTACTTCAACAGAAGTGATAGGACTCATTTTATAGCAAGCGACGATTGCAGGCTGTTGTTCAACATTCATATTTTTCTTACCATTTATGCAGTCGTTGTATTTTTTTTATGAGAGCGTAACCTGTGTTTTTTTTCACAACGGAGTTAAATTTGTGAGCCATAATTTGTCTTTTCTCGTTATTTATTTGGTATATTTGCTTCTCCTAAAGCCTGGCACAAATCAATATGAAATTGGTTTTGGCTGTTTGATGTTTCAAAAGAATCTGTAATTTGCTGTTGTATCGCTACCGTTTGTTTTTTTTTAGTTTTAATTGATTCTCGTGAATAGCTAACG
>NW_021759757.1:0-3666 GCF_005508785.2 Acyrthosiphon pisum
CGGTATTGCTATATATATTAGAGTAAGAACTTAATATCATAAATGTATTTTATATTGTCAAAGTAGGCATTTTATCTTCATTTCGTTGCTCGATGTTATTTTGTTAATTTAGAAACATATTTTTTTTAATAAAGAAAAATAATATGTATAAAGATAAACAACAAGCTCGTTTTTAGTGACCTACATATTTTATGACACAAGTTCATCATCTCAAGATATGTAGGTACCTACATTGTACAATATATCTACGGGACATAGGCCATGGTATAATAATATCATAATAAATGTATTTTCGTAATTCCCTTGGGTTAGGTACTGGATTTTTAAAAATCTAAAATATATTTCATAAATAGTTTTAATAGTTTTAATATAACAGTTTATAATGTTTAAAATACGATTTTTGAATACCTATAACTATCTGTGTTCGATTAAATCAGTAAGATAGGTAATGTAATATCAATTATAATTAATTAAATTAGGTTAGGTTTACCTTTTACAACTGTTACTTACGTACCTACCTATTATTTTCAAACTTTTTTACTGAACAAGGTTTCAAATTGTAAATACTATTGGTTATACTATTTTACCATTTTTTTTTTAAAAATTTTTTCTTTCTTAAATCACAACTATTATAAGGAGATAACTTATGAGATAACATAGGCATAATTTTTTTTTTATAAGCATTTAAAGTTCGAATTTATTTATTTATTTACAAAATATATCTAATTTAAAATTTAATAATTATTTTTATGTAAAAATGTATAAAATGTTCAACTTATATAGCATACATTCAAATTTAACACCATCCATTACAGTGACCCACTTGTAACCTACTGTACAGCAGAGCGACATCCAATTACCCGCCTTTTTATAAAAATAAAATATCAATCGAGAAATTAATTATATTATTTTATATTATTGAATACAATTTTATCAAATATTACAATTAAAATTAATTTATTGTTTTCAATTTTACTAATTTTAACATTGCATAATTAGATTAACAATAAAATTAACGATATTTCATCATAATACCTATATTCTCCTCGAGGGGTGGGGGATAATTTCCTTATTTTTGGGAACCTCTAAGCTGTTATAAGTAGTAGCGGGGGCTCGTGTGATAGGACACACGGGCACGTACGACGTGCTACACCCATAGTTTTGAATATAAAGAAATAACTAATTGATATTAAACATCAGACGTAGGTACCTAATTATTAAAGTCGATATATAGCTGGAAAAGAAATGATATCAGACGCGAAGTTTCAAGTAATCAATAATATTATTGTATAATAATAATACGATTTCTAATATTCGTGTATGCGCGGTGATCACAAATCCGCAGTGCCCGATCTACTTTATGACTTAACTTGTATTGATACTAATTTATATAGTTTACAAAATTACATATTTATTGAAAAAACATGCTACAATAACATTAACACACAATGTTTTGTAACTATATAATATTATCAGTTTTGAATAAAAAAAATAGAGTTTTTTTGAATGTAAATCGTTTACTTTGATAATATCAATGTAAATTGGAGATGGGTAATGTCGACTAATGTAGTTTTTACGTTCGAAAAACCTACATGTAATATTTGGTAACAGTGTACTCAATTATCAATTCGGTCTCTAACTAGAGAGATCCAATATAAATGAAAAATTGTTTTGTCAGAATTTACACCGTAAGTCCGGAGCTACCCCATTTTAGAAGTAGGTAGTATAAAAAATTGATAATTATTATAAATTATAATATAATATAATATGTAGGTACCTAATAAAATGTATATATACAAATGAACACACCGTATATAGCTCTGCATTCTAAATAGTATATTATTGTGTGGCAATAGCGGGAAATTGCCTTCCCGAACGAGCCACACATACTATTTTATGTCACGTCTCCGCATTCATCGATCACGGCAAAGGTATTGCAGGGATCTATGCAACGACTGGACGATAATTCTACGACAACAATATTTCATGAGAGAAACGATTTGATTTTATTTATTTTTAAGCGTCACGCATGGAGGTTATAATATAAATATCTATAAGATCATAGAACAATATAGAAGCGAAACTCGATCAGCTGATGGGTGAAGTGTTTACCTATGATCTGAAGTCCGAACAATGAAACTGTTTCCGTAACACTGACATGATGTTATACCCGTATTGAAAAACCGTTTCCGCTTAATAGGCAGGATATTCTGCGCGGGGTCGGGTTGTTTCCACTGTTTACTTTTATCATATATTACGTATGCCACGCCGTGTTCAAGGTTACAATCGCCCGATTCGGCCAATTCACGGAGTTTCATACCCCTGATAAGATGTAACCAAAAGTTTATGTTTTGTATGGACCGTGGTATAGACTTCAGTGTCTGGTTGTGCAGGGGATACGCGAGGTATGCGAGCCCAGCACTTTTGGGGATTTCCACTTTACCGCCCGGCACTGTGGGTATTCTCACACTACCGCTTGTTGGACGGAAAAAGATCGATTTCCGACGCTTCAACCATCATCAAAAGCTAAACTTTCGGTGCAGGCGTGACAAAAAATATTTTAAACACCAAAAGTCCGCGTGCCATAAAACTGATAATATAAAATCGATAACATATAATACCTGACCAATATATCTATTTATTCTAAGTGTACAGAATTAAAATCAGGGGAAATTATTGGATGGAAATTCATAAGTACGAAAAACGTGTATAGCAAAGTAATAGGTACACAATTTGCGTTGATTATAATTTTTCGCGGGAATCAGGGACACGAAAATATCGACACCAATTATATTATTGTTCGACAAAAGATTAGTAACGGGATAAAAGGAAAGGGGCTTGATTATATTAGCGTCGTCTTTAACATGTAAAAACACAAAATTAATTAGAAATAGCATTTCTCGTGAACGCATACGAAATTTACCGAAACTTCCAAAATTAATTTCTGATGTACATGAATATATTAATAACACCAAACCGATAACGGCGAAACTGTAAAAGACGAATATTTTATTATAACAAATGACCCACTACTCATTAGATCATAATATATAATCATATTTTCATGCAATTTAAATTTAAATAAGTACTATGTGGATTCTCAGACTTTGTACGTCAATGGTACATTTAAATACTGTACGAAATTTTTTTACCAGTTATTTAGTATTCACGCATATTGTAAGTACTATGTAGGATAATATTAGAACGCAATAAAAAAACAATATACAATTTATGAAGAAAAAAAAATAGAATTATATAACGATAACCGAATTGAGAGGTAGGTATAATTTTGTAAAGAGTCTACTTCATTTAATGCAATTTAGGGTATTTTGTTACTTTACCGGACACCCTTTTTTTTGCAATTTTTTTTTTTTAGACTTATGTAGTTAACTATACTGAGAACGATGGTGAAGTCAGAATTTGGCGGTCGGACTTAGTTTCGAAGTTATAGCTTAATGAAGTTCGCTATTTTACTTTTTTTGCACGTTCGCGCGTCACTAGTTCACTGCACCTATTAGGTACGAATATTAATTTTTTTTCGCTCTTACCTGAAAACTCGATAGCAATTAATCTATTATTGTAATAATTGTAGTATAGGCTTAGTGCCCTTAGTACATAAGGTGCATTAGTCATGTTGCCATAATATAATATTTATCAATCGGAATA
>NW_021759758.1:0-787 GCF_005508785.2 Acyrthosiphon pisum
ACAAAGTTTGCGTGTATCTCAATTTTATCCGGAATCCACAAGAAACGATTATATCTCACACACTTTCGCACATAATAAATACGAAGGGAACTTGACTTGATACGTTCTAAGACTCCGGAGGTGAGAAGTGTTGTGTGTAACTATTTTGCGCCCGGAGTCTACAAGACATACTATTAACGCATTTTATGCACACCATATAAAACGAATTGAATAAAATATAAAATTGATCGTATTACTTACCCACTGACAATATAGAGTTCACAAAGGTTGCGTGTATCTCAATATTATCCGGAATCCACAAAAAACGATTATATCTCACACACTTTCGCACATAATAAATACGAAGGGAACTCGACTTGATACGTTCTAAGACTCCGGAGGTGAGAAGTGTTGTGTGTAACTATTTTGCGCCCGGAGTCTACAAGACATACTATTAACGCATTTTATGCACACCATAACACGAATTGAATAAAATTGGTCGTTTTATTTCCCCACTGACAATATTGTTCACAAAAGTTGCGTGTATCTCAATAGTATCCAGAATCCACAAGAAACGGTTATATCTCACACAAGTTCGCACCTAATAAATACGAAGGGATCTCGACTTGATACTTTCTAAGACTCCGGAGGTGAGAAGTGTTGTGTGTAAACTATTTGGCGCCCGGAGTCTACAAGACATACTATTAACGCATTTTATGCACACCATATAAAACGAATTAGAATAAAAATTGGTCGTATTATTTTACCCACTGAAAATATAGAGTTCACAAAGGTTGCTTGTATCTCA
>NW_021759759.1:0-1034 GCF_005508785.2 Acyrthosiphon pisum
TAACAAACATTTAGGATTATTCTTTAGAAGAGGTTCGTTTACTATATTTAATAATATATCAGGTCTAGATGTTATTGTTGTGCAAACGCACGTGTTCCATTAATTCTGTCAAAAAGTCTTTTCTCTGATCCAAATCTTTTTTTACCCATTTAATAACACTTTCAAATACCTAAAAAAATAAAATAAAATTTTAATTTAATGTCTCAAAACTTAAACATTTAAGATCATTGGCGTTTCTATCTAAATATTCCAAAATTAACATAATATTTATTTGTTAAACCACCCATTAATGTATTATTGGGTCATAAATATATAATAAATATATATATATTTAACAAGCTAAAGAATATTTATTAGATTTTTACGGTATTAAATCTATTTTTATTAATGTCAATACTTTAATAACTTTCTATGTGCCTATTATTATTAAATTATTTGTAATGATTTTTATAGGTGGTTTTATCATATTTATTATATATTATTTTTTATTTATAAATACAATTTAAGCACGTGAAGAGGTATAGCAGAAAGTTCATATTTGGGCTCGAATTTAATCGGATCGCCTTTATTAAATGTGGGTTAAGTGGATCTAACACAAATTTTTGAATAGCAAATTGATACTTTGTACAATATTATACCTCGATTACAACAAATAGAGGTACCTATGCTATAGTATGTTAAAATTTATCTGGCTAATGGTGAAAAATGTACTGGTCTATTCTATTTTTCGGTTTATCTGCAGGTAGTAGTATTCTGTACATCCCTGTGGCTACCGATTACTGTTAAATATGTTTAAATGTGTGAAACATAAATAGTATTCGGATTTATAGTTGTTGGTAATCGGTACAAAACGGCAGATACAAATCTTCACGATAAAAACAAAAAGATAAAACAATAAAATTATAATTTTAAAGGTACACAACAACAACAATATATTGTAATTGATATCAGCGTTATATCATAGAATATTCCCAATTATTTGTTTCAAATTTTTATTATTGCCATAATGACAAATGTTATGTCTTATGATTAGA
>NW_021759760.1:0-1264 GCF_005508785.2 Acyrthosiphon pisum
GCGGTGCTGCAAGAGGCAGCGCGTCGCCGCTCGGCACTCCATCACCGGACGAGGAGACAGGCGTCTCGATGTTTTCGGCCGACTCTTCTCCATCTGCGCCTCCAAGAGTCGACTCCGACTCCGACTCCGGGGTCTGAACGTCGCCACATGCTGTAGTGGGGACCGTATCAATGGCAGATAAAAGAGGAGCGGCTAATCGCACGAGACATTCGTCGGTTTCGTCGGCGTAGGTTCCTTCCATTTTGTTGACCATAATTTCTTCTAACATATCCAGTAATATTATGTTTACCGTGGCGCGGTCGATGTTATTATAATTTGTTGCCATAATTTATTTTTTGAACGAAGATAGTATGTGCGTGTACGTGAGGATTAAATCGAGAATTGGTAATGAGCTAAATTCAAATCTTCCAACACAGAGACCGATCTCCGAGAAAATCTCCCAGGCAACGACGTGTGTTACTAGCCATCTAGTATGTTTATCGTTCTCGTCGGCCCGCAGCATTTAAATTTCGAGCGCGATAATAATAACAATTTTATTTTATTTGCAAATAATTCTCAACATATTTTCAATTATAATACAGTAGGAAGTTTGCTAACTTCCTATAAGCAAAACTAGTACCTATACGATCTATTAATAAAACGCATGTACTTTTACAGAAATCTTTGTGATTAGCAATGACATTAAGCGCAACTAAAAAACTTGTAATAGCCCCCGCAAAATAAATTATTCATTTGTTTCCCAAAATATTAATATATTTTTAAAAATTAAACTGTATTTCTTACTTTTTTTGGGGGGGGAAAAATGTAATTATCTAATTTGTATTTAAACTTAACAATTATTTTATATTGCCTATAGGCTATGATAAATATGGTAAATATCATTAGCTGTATATGCCTGTATTTGTTTGAAGAAAACGATTTATGTCGGTATATTGGTAAGATTATTATAGGTACATAATTTTAATGAATATGCATTAAACTTATAGTGAATTGTGAAATAAAAATCCCAGAAAAAATCCCTGAACCTACGAAAAATAACCCCCAGACTATAATGTTACTGACAACCAGGCACATGAAATTGATTGATCAATTATTTTTTTAAATAAGTTAGTTAGCATTAGTGTAATAATTATCATATTATTAATATTTAATTACAACTATATTATACTTATTGGTAGTATGGTATACCTACTTTTCATTAAATAAATTAAAATATAATAAATAATTTTCAAAAATTAACAATAATATTATTTTGTTTTATACC
>NW_021759761.1:0-1082 GCF_005508785.2 Acyrthosiphon pisum
GATTTGAGTTACAAATTCAACCAAATTGTTTGCATTTACACCGATTGGTATTACATAATAATGCAGTAGGAATGACAGACTACGCGACGTCGTGACAATAATATTATGATCATTCGATTTTGAATAGGCAGAGGTTTTATGATTATATAATGAAAAATTATCTAGATTACCTATACTGTTTGTAATTATTATAGTGTTCGCGCAAATGCGCAATATACTATGGGATCACTAATTTGTCGTTAAAACTTAAAATTTAAAATTACGGATCGGTTCGTATTATCGGCAGCCGTCATCACGTATATTGCGTACAATTTGATAGGTATCTCGTCACTCGTAAGTCGTAGTATCAAACGAATAAAATATTATGTAAGAATAGTTTTGTAGTGTTATTGTTACGTATAAATACTATTCGACATAAATGTGTGCTGTAATTAATTCACTTTTCCCACTTGAATCCGGGCGGGGTACACTTTGCCCTGACAATCTCGTACAATGCCCGGCCAATGTACCTATAAACAATTTGAGTATTAAAATGGTCATTCTTACATTGCCCATAATGTTCGGGCATTGTACACAGTGCCCGGGCATTGCATAACAATGCCTGGGTTTCCTACTTTGCCCGTAACACATATATGCTCATGCAAATAAGCTGATGGTATTACTTTTGAGAGATCTTTTTCCACATTGAAGTACATAAAAAATAGACTACGGAACTCCATGACTATTGAGCATTTAGAAGAATTTATGTTAATGTCAATTGAAAAATCAATACTCATAGAATTGGATAACGATGTCATTACTAACGAGTTGGGCAGTAAAAGTAATTTACTAAGCAAATTGTTATTGTAAAATAATATTTAATACAAGACATTTAATATAAGACATAATATTTTCAGTTTGTTCAAGATTAAGCCTGTTGATAAATGACCCCCGCATATGGGCACCCACGTGGAGCTAGAAATATAATGAATATACCAGACAGCAATTTGATAACATCAATATTTATAATAACTTTAGAACTTTGGCAAAAAATAAAGTAAAAAAATACATAGAAAAGGAAAATATCCTGATGAAATAAATTT
>NW_021759762.1:0-1234 GCF_005508785.2 Acyrthosiphon pisum
TAGCAGTTGCAAAATAAAAGGAATACATTGTCACAATTTTTATTTATAAGCATTTAAAGTTCAAATTTATACGAAATATGTCAAAATTGCGAAAATTTGCAAGTAATTTAGTGGTTGAAAAATCGTAAAAATTTTTTCTTTTATAACTAAGTTTTTAAAATTTGGTACAAGGTTCTCCATAAGTTTTTCTTTAAATATCTGTAAAAAAAACTCAACCGGACTAAGACAAAAAATTTTTACGAGTGTTTGAAATTTAAATTTTTACAAAACCGCATTAAATAACGGTTTAGCCTCAAACGATTTTTGATATTTGTTATTATTCAAAAAGTATGAGTCGTAGAAACTTGAAAATTTTACCAGTTGTTTAAATTTACATTTTCTTTATATAGTTTTATTTTCAAAATATTTCACTAATTTTTAATCTATTTATAGGCAATTGAAATAATCGATTTTTTTTGATTTTTTTTTTATAAATGTTGATAAAAAAAAATTAGCTGGGACAAAATACTTGAAAATTTAATAGAAGGGTCCACATATGTTGTTCTAACTCCCATTCAAAAATTATAAAAATACATAGGCACAATTTTTTTTTATAAGCATTTAAAGTTTAAATTTTGACTAAATACGTAAAAATTACGGCAATGTTCAAATAATCTTAAACAGAAATTCATAAAAGTTTTTCTTTTTAATTCTAAGATTTGGAAATTTAATACAAGGCTCCTAACATATTTTTACAATAGCAGTTGCAAAATAAAAGGAATACATTGTCACAATTTTTATTTATAAGCATTTAAAGTTCAAATTTTGACAACATATTATGTAAAAATCACGAAAATTCGTAAATTATTTTATGCTAGAAATTCATAAAAAATTTTCCTTTTATATCTAAGATTTCAAAATTTAATACAAGGCTCATAATATATTTTTACAATAGCACTTGAAAAATAAAAGAAATATATAGTCACGATTTTTTTTTTATAAGCATTTAAAGTTCAAATTTTGACTAAATACGTAAAAATTACGGCAATGTTCAAATTATCTTAGACAGAAATTCATAAAAGTTTTTCTTTTTAATTCTAAGATTTGGAAATTTAATACAAGGCTCCTAACATATTTTTACAATAGCAGTTGCAAAATAAAAGGAATACATTATCACAATTTTTATTTATAAGCATTTAAAGTTCAAATTTATACGAAATATGTCAAAATTGCGAAAATTTGCAGTAATTTAGTG